>NC_079196.1:1811464-1990356 GCF_029499605.1 Hyla sarda | reverse complement strand
GTTGGTTGTTTGTTTTGGTGGACCTGGCATGGGTCAGTTATGAACTGGACATTGAGGACTATGAACTGTATGGACTCTGACCCATGTACAGGAGGGCGGGTGGTGTGGGTGAAGGGACAGTTTAGTGTAGGTTGTTTTATTGTATTTATAGGTGTGTTTTCTGTATATTTAGGTGTATATAGTGTATATAGTCTATATGTATAATATGTTATAATTTTGTTTATCTTATATTATGGCAGTCGAACCAGTTGTTATTTTTGTAGTAATTTTTCTTTGGTATTTTTGTATCCCGTAGTGGATTTCGTTTTTCTTTGGTCTAGGTCTTCTTTTCCCCAAGTTTGGGTGTTTTTGAGTTATAGATTTAATTTTTTTTCTTAACAATTAGGAGGAAAAAAAAAAAGAAAAAAAAAAGTATGTGTATATATACATATATATATTAAATTAATGGGGTGTAGTGGGAGTCCTTGTTGTGTGTGTTTTCCCAAGTTTGGGTGTTTTTGAGTTACAGCTAAATTGTGCTATTTTTATGTTTCTTTTTTTTGTAATGCAAGTTGAGTATGTATGTGAGTGTTGTTAGATATTTGGTTATGTAAGGTGCGTCTCTAGTATTTTCTAGGGAAAACTGGGCTGGCCGGTTAGGCAGGATTTATGTTCTTTTATTTGAAATGTAAAGTTTGGGTTTATGTTATTTTATGTTGTTGTTTTCAGTTATGGCAAAGTTGTGCTGGTTTTGTGTTTGCTATGATTTACATTTTTCTAATAAAAAAGATTTACAGGATATAACTCAGGATCAGTACAGGATAAGTAATGTATTGTATGTACACAATGACCTCACCAGCAGAATAGTGAGTACAGCTCTGGGGTATAATACAGGATATAATTCAGGATCAGTACAGGATAAGTAATGTATGTACACAGAAGTATAGCAATATGCTCTTGTTATATATATATATATATATATATATATATATATATATATATATATATATATACAAGGATTGGCGTGAGACAGCACCAGGGACCAACCTCCGTGCATGTGAAACACCCAGGCAGCCAGCCTGGTGTTAATGTATGCAAAGTCCAGGAATCACAGCACCAATAGGTCAAGGATCTTCATAAGCTGGTTTCTTTATTCACCCCAAAAATACAACGTTTCGGCAACAATAGCCTTTATCAAGCATAACATCATTATCAAAAGTGCACATATATATATACAGCAAGTGCATTTCATTGGATACAACTCATGTGTTGTGAATGTGTAATTATCCAACACCACACCTCCTTTCAAATCCCATTGGGAATCCATCATGTCAATCATAATAAGAACTCGGTTGTCATAGCAACATTACATATACAAAACAATCAATGTGCATAGATACTGATCTGTGTCATAAAACCTGTGTAAATATATAAGATTAGGAAGGTACCTTCACTTTCAGCCATTTAACCATCGTGGTCGCTTCGTCTGCCCGCCGATCGCAACCATCGCTGCCACATTCAGTTTGTAAACAAAGCATCTGCCCATGCGTCAGAGGATTATCACGCCCATGACCACGTCATGTCCGCCTCCGATCGCTCAACACATTGCGAGCCGATCAGGTGCGGGGCTGGCCTAACCCGTGCATGTCACTGTCTACCCACTGCGGCTGCGCCAGTGGGCCCGGTGACCGCGTCATCATGTATGACGTATTGCGGTAAAACCTGTCGGTCCGCCCATGCGCAGTGGGTATCGGGTCCATACCCTTGGCTTATCAATAGTATATCTATGGGCAAAAAGTATTATAATCAAAAAAAGTTTGCAGAAATTACTTTATTCTTGTATACCAGATGTCAAAAACAAATATTAAACTGTAATAGTGATACTGTAATGCAGGATGGTTGCGGGGATGGCATTCTACGATCGTGGCTGCGGTGAAGGTCCTTTTACAAAAACAAGTGATGTGATCCCAATATATCTAAAATTTAAAGAATAATAAAATGAGTGTTAGGTACACATCATATTATTTAAAAACATGAGATATTAACGAATCGTGCAAATAAATCCAGAACAGGATAAAATGTAAAAGAAAAGGGGGAAGAGAATAAAAAAGGAAAAAAAGAAAGAAAAGAAGGGGAAAAAAAGGGGGGGGAGGGGAGGGGGGAAAAGGGAAGGGGGAAGGGAAGGAGGGAAAAATAGGAAAGGAAAAATAATTAAAATAAAAATTCAATTAAAGGGGGGGGAAGGGTTATAAGAGGGAACAAAGGGGGGGGGGGGCAAAGGGAAAGAGAGAAAAAGAAAAGGAGGGAAGAACAATGTTAAGAATAAAAACAATGTTAGAAAAAAAGTGCAGGGGTAGAGAATAAATAGAAAACTGAATACCATATTTACATGAAAGGTTTCAAGCTAAAATCAACATTTAAACCTTTTGGGTGCATGGTCTCCAACGTATATATCCATTTTAGCTCTTTCTGACGCAATAGTTTCTCCCTATCTCCTCCTCGACGTAATGGGGGCACATGATCAATTATCCGAAATCTAATCTGACTAATATTGTGCCCCATTTCCAGATAATGTTTGGGAATGGGCAAATCCCTCCTTCCAGTGCGGATGGACGATTTGTGTCCATTTAGACGTATTCTGCATTCATTAGTTGTTTCTCCAATGTAATTGAGTCCACAAGGACATTGTATAAGATACACCACAAAGCTCGAACGGCATGTGTAGTGATCTTTAATTTTAAAATGTTGTCCTGTATAAGGATGATGAAAGGTATCCCCTCTCACTATGTTATTACAGTGACTACATGACCCACAAGGAAAATTACCATTTTTTGATTTACTTAGCAACGTTTGACCCGTTTTCTGTTTAAGGCTACCTATGTCGGATGCTGTTAGACTATCTTTAAGTGTCCTTCCTCTCCTGTATGCCATCACTGGAGGTTCCTTGATGTTAAGTGTTCTGCTCACTAGTGTCCAGTTTCTACGTATAATTTTTGCTATGTGCGTACTGTTCCTATTGAAGGTAGAAACAAAAGGGATTCTGTCTGATTGTGTTCTGGGCTGCTGCTGTAGAAGTTCATCCCTATCTATGGAGGCCAATTTATTTTTATGACTATCAAGGAGACGTTGTGGGTAACCCCGGTTTTGAAATTTCCTGCACATCTCATCCACCCTGGTTTCAGCCCTCACCGGGTCAGAAACGATACGTTTCACCCTGAGAAGCTGACTCCAGGGTAGAGATTTCACAGTGGGTCGTGGGTGGAAACTGTCATAAGTTAATATGCTGTTCCTATCAGTTTCCTTAACAAATAAATCGACTGTCAAAGTAGAATTATCCAATTCTATCAGTGTGTCTAAAAATTGTAGACTGTGGTCCGAGACCACCATCGTGAATTGTAATTCAGGGTAAATTCCGTTGAGTTCTTCAAAAAAGAGAGTTAATTGAGTATGTGTACCTTTCCATAAGACAAATGTATCATCAATATATCGAAACCATGTCTCGACATATTGGAACCATTGGGAGGTGTAAATGAAACTTTCCTCAACATCTGTCATATACACATTTGCATATGTTGGGGCCACATTGGACCCCATAGCCGTTCCTCTGTTCTGCACATAGAAGTCATCCCCAAGCAGAAAATAATTCCGCCTGAGGATGACTCCCAGTAAGTCCAGAACAAAGCAACGGGCTGGCTCACTCAAGTCTGTATTAAGAAGACAGTTTTCGACAGCTTGTAATCCCTTGGAGTGCTCAATGGATGTGTAGAGATTTACCACATCAAAGGATACTAGTAGGCAATCACTAGGGCATGCAATCTGTCGAAGTTTGTTGATAAAATCCGTCGTGTCCTGTATGTATGATTTAGCTGTTACCGCATGTGTTCTCAACATCTTGTCTAAATATATAGCTAATGGAGAAAAGACGGATCCCCTCCCGGAGACAATTGGTCTACCGGGAGGGTTCCACAGATCTTTATGTATTGTGGGTAAACAATACAGTACCGGAGTTATTGGATGTTTTTGCGTAAGAAAAGTTTGTAAATCTTCATCAATGATCCCCTATGTTAACGCCCTCTCTGTAATCACATTAATCTCTTCCTGTATATCTACCAAGGGATTACCACATAATTTTTGATAGACCTGGGTGTCTGACAACTGTTTCTTAATTTCTTTTAAATAGAGTGAGGTATCCATCACTACCAAGGCTCCACCTTTGTCGGCGGCCTTGATAGTGATGTTCTTGTTATCTTGAAGCTGACGCAAAATTTGTGTTTCCTGTCTACTCAAATTACACCGCCTTCCATTGTTAAATTCAGAACGATTATGTAGCTCCTCTATCTCACGTGTGACTACCTCCACAAAGGCCTCAACCCCATAATGTTTACGTGGTGGCATAAATGTACTTTTATTGTAAAGGCCTACAGCTTTAAGTGACAGTTCACACCCACTTTGTACAGGAATGTCAGACCCAATGTCCTCACTAAAATGGCTTTTCAGCCTCAGCCTCCTAAAGAATGTTTCTAGGTCAACAGTAAGTTCAACCAGTCTGTGTCCGTTGTAGGGCAAAACGACAGTCCCTTTTGTAATACCTTAACTTCTACTTCGGATAATTGTACAGAAGAAATATTTACCACTAGTGAGGATGAGTCCTGGTGTGCGGACGACCCCGAGGTGGTCTGTTGTTGTTGTTCCGATGGCGGGTCAATATTCTTCCTCGTCCTGAACTTCCTTCCTCCCCGCCTGGTTTTGCGGGAGCGTCCCGACCCCCGGCTAAAAAAGACCTTTGTATTGAACCATCAGATGAATCTGTATCCAATGCAGTAGAGAGGAAGCCTTCTGTATTGGGTTTGTTCCGATTACGTGGGCGTTGACGTCGTCGTCGCCGACCCCTGTCTGGATCTGCATATGACTGCCACATGTAGATCTTGCCTTCACTATAATCCTCTAGGTCTCGATGCCATTTATTCCTCTTTGTCTCTTCAGGATCTTGCTGATGTTTAAGTAGACGAGAGGCCAATTTCTCCTTTGCCTCTTGGTATTCCTGAGGAGGCAATAGGGATTTGAGCGACTCCTCCACTTCCAGACATTTCTGTTTGGTCTTATCAATTTCAGTTTGGAGAAACTCCATGTTGAGCAGCATTACATCAAATGCATATTTGTTGGATATCTGGATAAATTTTACATGGAATGCATCATTATGTGGGAAAAGATTCGGACTCAAGTGAGACCGCATACCACGCGGTATCCGTTGCTCACGGAAATATTCACTCAGAGTTACGAGATGCAGTTCAAGAGTTATTAAGCGTCTCGATTCCGTGTCCCACTTTTTACGTAGCAGTTCCACTGATGGTGCACTCAGGAAGCTTGCTTCTTTCTGTATGGTGTTCAGTATTCGGTGAGCATCCTGTTCAGTATATGAAAAAGTGCTGGGGGTACCATCACCTGGCCCGTCTGTTCCGGTCGGTGTCGTCATCGTTCCAGCTGATCCACTATTCACACCGTGCTAGTCTCAAATGGCAAATAGATACAAGGATTGGCGTGAGACAGCACCGGGGACCAACCTTCGTGCATGTGAAACACCCAGGCAGCCAGCCTGGTGTTAATGTATGCAAAGTCCAGGAATCACAGCACCAATAGGTCAAGGATCTTCATAAGCTGGTTTCTTTATTCACCCCAAAAATACAACGTTTCGGCAACAATAGCCTTTATCAAGCATAACATCATTATCAAAAGTGCACATATATATATACAGCAAGTGCATTTCATTGGATACAACTCATGTGTTGTGAATGTGTAATTATCCAACACCACACCTCCTTTCAAATCCCATTGGGAATCCATCATGTCAATCATAATAAGAACTCGGTTGTCATAGCAACATTACATATACAAAACAATCAATGTGCATAGATACTGATCTGTGTCATAAAACCTGTGTAAATATATAAGATTAGGAAGGTACCTTCACTTTCAGCCATTTAACCATCGTGGTCGCTTCGTCTGCCAGCCGATCGCAACCATCGCTGCCACATTCAGTTTGTAAACAAAGCATCTGCGCATGCGTCAGAGGATTATCACGCCCATGACCACGTCATGTCCGCCTCCGATCGCTCAACACATTGCGAGCCGATCAGGTGCGGGGCTGGCCTAACCCGTGCATGTCACTGTCTACCCACTGCGGCTGCGCCAGTGGGCCCGGTGACCGCGTCATCATGTATGACGTATTGCGGTAAAACCTGGCGGTCCGCGCATGCGCAGTGGGTATCGGGTCCATACCCTTGGCTTATCAATAGTATATCTATGGGCAAAAAGTATTATAATCAAAAAAAGTTTGCAGAAATTACTTTATTCTTGTATACCAGATGTCAAAAACAAATATTAAACTGTAATAGTGATAATCCTCTGACGCATGCGCAGATGCTTTGTTTACAAACTGAATGTGGCAGCGATGGTTGCGATCGGCGGGCAGACGAAGCGACCACAATGGTTAAATGGCTGAAAGTGAAGGTACCTTCCTAATCTTATATATTTACACAGGTTTTATGACACAGATCAGTATCTATGCACATTGATTGTTTTGTATATGTAATGTTGCTATGACAACCGAGTTCTTATTATGATTGACATGATGGATTCCCAATGGGATTTGAAAGGAGGTGTGGTGTTGGATAATTACACATTCACAACACATGAGTTGTACCCAATGAAATGCACTTGCTGTATATATATATGTGCACTTTTGATAATGATGTTATGCTTGATAAAGGCTATTGTTGCCGAAACGTATTTTTGGGGTGAATAAAGAAACCAGCTTATGAAGATCCTTGACCTATTGGTGCTGTGATTTCTGGACTTTGCATATATATATATATATATATATATATATATATATATATATATATATATATATATATATATATATATATATATTTTAAGAATCCCCTATAGAATAATTTCATCCTATATTGAATCAATCAGTTGTGTGGGATGTATACGTCCTCCTGGATCAGGTTTGCAGATCGCCGGCTATTTAATGTATGACCGCGAGACTAAAGCCGCAGATGTGGAGACAAAGTATAAAGGGCAAAAAGATCATCAGAAGGGACCGAAAATAGAGCGAGATGTATGATGAGCGCTGCCTGTGACCCTGAGATACATCTGCTCCCACATTGTATATATAGGGATTTAATCCAGGCAAATCTGCAACATATTTTCATATATTGTAATGTGTGATTTATGGGAGAAAGACAACTGCAGCTCATAAATCCTATCAGCACCGCTACAAAGTATCAATGCTCCGCCATATAAATACACAAAGAAAACAAGAGCAGAAATATACAAAGGGAAACAATATACTGTATACATATCACAGAAGAGGATAAATAACTTATACCAGCTGTACATATATATTATATACAGTATATACCAGGTTATACCAGCATGGTCCATATCACTATATACAGGAGATATATAACTTATACCAGCTGTACATATATATTATATACAGTATATACCAGGTTATACCAGCATGGTCCATATCACTATATACAAGAGATATATAACTTATACCAGCTGTACATATATATTATATACAGTATATACCAGGTTATACCAGCATGGTCCATATCACTGTATACAGGAGATATATAACTTATACCAGCTGTACATATATATTATATACAGTATATACCAGGTTATACCAGCATGGTCCATATCACTATATACAGGACATATATAACTTATACCAGCTGTACATATATATTATATACAGTATATACCAGGTTATACCAGCATGGTCCATATCACTATATACAGGAGATATATAACTTATACCAGCTGTACATATATATTATATACAGTATATACCCAGGTTATACCAGCATGGTCCATATCACTATATACAGGAGATATATAACGTATACCAGCTGTACATATATATTATATACAGTATATACCCAGGTTATACCAGCATGGTCCATATCACTACATACAGGAGATATATAACTTATACCAGCTGTGCATATATATTATATACAATATATACCAGCATGGTCCATATCACTATATACAGGATATATATAACTTATACCAGCTGTACATATATATTATATACAGTATATACCAGGTTATACCAGCATGGTCCATATCACTATATACAGGGATATATAACTTATACCAGCTGTACATATATATTATATACAGTATATACCAGGTTATACCAGCATGGTACATATCACTATATACAGGACATATATAACTTATACCAGCTGTACATATATATTATATACAGTATATACCAGGTTATACCAGCATGGTCCATATCACTATATACAGGGATATATAACTTATACCAGCTGTACATATATATTATATACAGTATATACCAGGTTATAACAGCATGGTACATATCACTATATACAGGACATATATAACTTATACCAGCTGTACATATATATTATATACAGTATATACCAGGTTATACCAGCATGGTCCATATCACTATATACAGGAGATATATAACTTATACCAGCTGTACATATATATTATATACAGTATATACCAGGTTATACCAGCATGGTCCATATCACTATATACAGAAGATATATAACTTATACCAGCTGTACATATATATTATATACAGTATATACCAGGTTATACCAGAATTGTCCACAACACTATATACAGGAGATATATAACTTATACCAGCTGTACATATATATTATATACAGTATATACCAGGTTATACCAGCATGGTCCATATCACTATATACAGGAGATATATAACTTATACCAGCTGTACATATATATTATATACAGTATATAGCAGGTTATACCAGCATGGTCCATATCACTATATACAGGAGATATATAACTTATACCAGCTGTACATATATATTATATACAGTATATACCAGGTTATACCAGCATGGTCAATATCACTATATACAGGAGATATATAACTTATACCAGCTGTACATATACATTATATACAGTATATACCAGGTTATACCAGCATGGTCCATATCACTATATACAGTATATATAACTTATACCAGCTGTACATATATATTATATACAGTATATACCAGGTTATACCAGCATGGTCCATATCACTATATACAGGAGATATATAACGTATACCAGCTGTACATATATATTATATACAGTATATACCAGGTTATACCAGCATGGTCCATATCACTATATACAGGAGATATATAACTTATATAAGCTGTACATATATATTATATACAGTATATACCAGGTTATACCAGCATGGTCCATATCACTATATACAGGAGATATATAACTTATACCAGCTGTACATATATATTATATACAGTATATACCAGGTTATACCAGCATGGTCCATATCACTATATATACAGGAGATATATAACTTATACCAGATATACATATATTATATACAGTATATACCAGGTTATACCAGCATGGTCCATATCACTGTATACAGGAGATATATAACTTATACCAGCTGTACATATATATTATATACAGTATATACCATGGTTATACCAGCATGGTCCATATCACTATATACAGGAGATATATAACTTATACCAGCTGTACATATATATTATATACAGTATATACCAGGTTATACCAGCATGGTCCATATCACTATATACAGGAGATATATAACTTATACCAGCTATACATATATATTATATACAGTATATACCAGGTTATACCAGCATGGTCCATATCACTATATATACAGGAGATATATAACTTATACCAGCTGTACATATATATTATATACAGTATATACCAGCATGGTCCATATCACTATATATACAGGAGATATATAACTTATACCAGCTGTACATATATATTATATACAGTATATACCAGGTTATACCAGCATGGTCCATATAACTATATATACAGGAGATATATAACTTATACCAGATATACATATATTATATACAGTATATACCAGGTTATACCAGCATGGTCCATATCACTGTATACAGGAGATATATAACTTATACCAGCTGTGCATATATATTATATACAGTATATACCAGGTTATACCAGCATGGTCCATATCACTATATATACAGGAGATATATAACTTATACCAGATATACATATATTATATACAGTATATACCAGGTTATACCAGCATGGTCCATATCACTATATATACAGGAGATATATAACTTATACCAACTGTACATATATATTATATACATTATATACCAGGTTATACCAGCATGGTCCATATCACTATATCCAGGAGATATATAACTTATACCAGCTGTACATATATATTATATACAGTATATACCAGGTTATACCAGCATGGTCCATATCACTATATCCAGGAGATATATAACTTATACCAGCTGTACATATATATTATATACAGTATATACCCAGGTTATACCAGCATGGTCCATATCACTATATACAGGAGATATATAACTTATACCAGCTGTACATATATATTATATACAGTATATACCCAGGTTATACCAGCATGGTCCATATCACTATATACAGGAGATATATAACCTATACCAGCTGTACATATATATTATATACAGTATATACCAGGTTATTCCACCATGGTCCATATCACTATATACAGGAGATATATAACTTATACCAGCTGTACATATATATTATATACAGTATATACCCAGATTATACCAGCATGGTCCATATCACTATATACAGGAGATATATAACTTATACCAGCTGTACATATATAATTAAATACAGTATATACCAGGTTATACCAGCATGGTCCATATCACTATATACAGGATATATATAACTTATACCAGCTGTACATATATATTATATACAGTATATACCAGGTTATCCCAGCATGGTCCATATCACTATATACAGGAGATATATAACTTATACCAGCTGTGCATATATATTATATACAGCATATACCAGGTTATACCAGCATGGTCCATGTCACTATATACAGGAGATATATAACTTATACCAGCTGTGCATATATATTATATACAGTATATACCAGGTTATCCCAGCATGGTCCATATCACTATATACAGGAGATATATAACTTATACCAGCTGTGCATATATATTATATACAGCATATACCAGGTTATACCAGCATGGTCCATGTCACTATATACAGGAGATATATAACTTATACCAGCTGTACATATTATATACAGTATATACCAGGTTATACCAGCATGGTCCATATCACTATATACAGGAGATATATAACTTATACCAGCTGTACATATATATTATATACATTATATACCAGGTTATACCAGCATGGTCCATATCACTATATACAGTATATATAACTTATATCAGCTGTACATATATATTATATACAGTATATACCAGGTTATACCAGCATGGTCCATATCACTATATACAGGAGATATATAACTTATACCAGCTGTACATATATATTATATACAGTATATACCCAGGTTATACCAGCATGGTTAATATCACTATATACAGGATATATAACTTATACCAGCTGTACATATATATTATATACAGTATATACCAGGTTATACCAGCATGGTCCATATCACTATATACAGGAGATATATAACTTATACCAGCTGTACATATATATTATATACAGTATATACCAGGTTATACCAGCATGGTCCATATCACTATATACAGGATATATATAACTTATACCAGCTGTACATATATATTATATACAGTATATACCAGGTTATACAAGCATGGTCCATATCACTATATACAGGAGATATATAACTTATACCAGCTGTACATATTTATTATATACAGTATATACCAGGTTATACCAGCATGGTCCATATCACTATAGACAGGAGATATATAACTTATACCAGCTGTACATATATATTATATACAGTATATACCCAGGTTATACCAGCATGGTCCATATCACTATATACAGGAGATATATAACTTATACCAGCTGTACATATATATTATATACAGTATATACCAGGTTATACCAGCATGTTCCATATCACTATATACAGGAGATATATAACTTATACCAGCTGTACATATATATTATATACAGTATATACCCAGGTTATACCAGCATGGTCCATATCACTATATACAGGAGATATATAACTTATACCAGCTGTACATATATATTATATACAGTATATACCAGGTTATACCAGCATGGTCCATATCACTATATACAGGAGATATATAACTTATACCAGCTGTACATATATATTATATACATTATATACCAGGTTATACCAGCATGGTCCATATCACTATATACAGGAGATATATAACTTATACCAGCTGTACATATATATTATATACAGTATATACCAGGTTATACCAGCATGGTCCATATCACTATATACAGGGATATATAACTTATACCAGCTGTACATATATATTATATACAGTATATACCAGGTTATACCAGCATGGTCCATATCACTATATACAGTATATATAACTTATATCAGCTGTACATATATATTATATACAGTATATACCAGGTTATACCAGCATGGTCCATATCACTATATACAGGAGATATATAACTTATACCAGCTGTACATATATATTATATACAGTATATACCAGGTTATACCAGCATGGCCCATATCACTATATACAGGAGATATATTACTTATACCAGCTGTACATATTTATTATATACAGTATATACCAGGTTATACCAGCATGGTCCATATCACTATATACAGGAGATATATAACTTATACCAGCTGTACATACATATTATATACAGTATATACCAGGTTATACCAGCATGGTCCATATCACTATATACAGGAGATATATAACTTATACCAGCTGTACATATATATTATATACAGTATATACCAGGTTATACCAGCATGGTCCATATCACTATATACAGGATATATATAACTTATACCAGCTGTACATATATATTATATACAGTATATACCAGGTTATACCAGCATGGTCCATATCACTATATACAGGAGATATATAACTTATACCAGCTGTACATATATATTATATACAGTATATACCAGGTTATACAAGCATGGTCCATATCACTATAGACAGGAGATATATAACTTATACCAGCTGTACATATATATTATATACAGTATATACCCAGGTTATACCAGCATGGTCCATATCACTATAGACAGGAGATATATAACTTATACCAGCTGTGCATATATATACAGTATATACCAGCATGGTCCATATCACTATATACAGGAGATATATAACTTATACCAGCTGTACATATATATTATATACAGTATATACCAGGTTATACCAGCATGGTCCATATCACTATATACAGGAGATATATATATATATATATATATAACTTATACCAGCTGTACATATATATTATATACAGTATATACCAGGTTATACCAGCATGGTCCATATCACTATATACAGAAGATATATAACTTATACCAGCTATACATATATATTATATACAGTATATATCAGGTTATACCAGCATGGTCCATATCACTATATACAGTATATATATAACTTATACCAGCTGTACATATATATTATATACAGTATATACCAGGTTACACCAGCATGGTCCATATCACTATATACAGGAGATATATAACTTATACCAGCTGTACATATATATTATATACAGTATATACCAGGTTATACCAGCATGGTCGATATCACTATATACAGTATATATAACTTATACCAGCTGTACAGATATATTATATACAGTATATACCCAGGTTATACCAGGTTATACCAGCATGGACCATATCACTATATACAGGAGATATATGACTTATACCAGCTGTACATATATATTATATACAGTATATACCAGGTTATACCAGCATGGTCCATATCACTATATACAGGAGATATATAACTTATACCAGCTGTACATATATATTATATACAGTATATACCAGGTTATACCAGCATGGTCCATATCACTATATACAGGACATATATAACTTATACCAGCTGTACATATATTATATACAGTATATACCAGGTTATACCAGCATGGTCCATATCACTATATACAGGAGATATATAACTTATACCAGCTGTACATATATATTATATACAGTATATACCCAGGTTATACCAGTATGGTCAATATCACTATATACAGGAGATATATAACTTATACCAGCTGTACATATATATTATATACAGTATATACAAGGTTATACCAGCATGGTCCATATCACTATATACAGGAGATATATAACTTATACCAGCTGTACATATATATTATATACAGTATATACCAGGTTATACCAGCATGGTCCATATCACTATATACAGGAGATATATAACTTATACCAGCTGTACATATATATTATATAAAGTATATACCAGGTTATACCAGCATGGACCATATCACTATATACAGGAGATATATAACTTATACCAGCTGTAAATATATATTATATACAGTATATACCAGGTTATACCAGCATGGTCCATATCACTATATACAGGAGATATATAACTTATACCAGCTGTACATATTTATTATATACAGTATATACCAGGTTATACCAGCATGGTCCATATCACTATATACAGGAGATATATAACTTATACCAGCTGTACATATATATTATATACAGTATATTCCAGGTTATAACAGCATGGTCCATATCACTATATACAGGAGATATATAACTTATACCAGCTGTAAATATATATTATATACAGTATATACCAGGTTATACCAGCATGGTCCATATCACTATATACAGGATATATATAACTTATACCAGCTGTACATATATATTATAAACAGTATATACCAGGTTATACCAGCATGGACCATATCACTATATACAGGAGATATATAACTTATACCAGCTGTAAATATATATTATATACAGTATATACCAGGTTATACCAGCATGGTCCATATCACTATATACAGGAGATATATAACTTATACCAGCTGTACATATATATTATATACAGTATATACCAGGTTATACCAGCATGGTCCATATCACTATATACAGGAGATATATAACTTATACCAGCTGTATATATATATATATATATATATATATATATATATATATATATATATTATATACAGTATATACCCAGGTTATACCAGCATGGTCCATATCACTATATACAGGATATATATAACTTATACCAGCTGTACATATATATTATACACAGTATATACCAGGTTATACCGGCATGGTCCATATCACTATATACAGGAGATATATAACTTATACCAGCTGTACATATATATTATATACAGTATATACCCAGGTTATACCAGCATGGACCATATCACTATATACAGGAGATATATAACTTATACCAGCTGTACATATATATTATATACAGTATATACCAGGTTATACCAGCATGGTCCATATCACTATATACAGGAGATATATAACTTATACCAGCTGTATATATATATATATATATATATATATATATATATATATATTATATACAGTATATACCCAGGTTATACCAGCATGGTCCATATCACTATATACAGGAGATATAACTTATACTAGCTGTAAATATATATTATATACAGTATATACCAGGTTATATCAGCATGGTCCATATCACTATATACAGGATATATATAACTTATACCAGCTGTACATATATATTATACACAGTATATACCAGGTTATACCGGCATGGTCCATATTACTATATACAGGAGATATATAACTTATACCAGCTGTACATATATATTATATACAGTATATACCAGGTTATACCAGCATGGTCCATATCACTACATACAGGAGATATATAACTTATACCAGCTGTACATATATATTATATACAGTATATACCAGGTTATACCAGCATGGTCCATATCACTATATACAGGAGATATATAACTTATACCAGCTGTACATATATATTATATACAGTATATACCAGGTTATACCAGCATGGTCCATATCACTATATGCAGGAGATATATAACTTATACCAGCTGTACATATATATTATATACAGTATATACCAGGTTATACCAGCATGGTCCATATCACTATATACAGGAGATATAACTTATACCAGCTGTAAATATATATTATATACAGTATATACCAGGTTATACCAGCATGGCCCATATCACTATATACAGGACATATATAACTCATACCAGCTGTACATATATATTATATACAGTATATATCAGGTTATCCCAGCATGGTCTATATCACTATATACAGGAGATATATAACTTATACCAGCTGTACATATTTATTATATACAGTATATACCAGGTTATACCAGCATGGTCCATATCACTATATACAGGAGATATATAACTTATACCAGCTGTACATATATATTATATACAGTATATTCCAGGTTATAACAGCATGGTCCATATCACTATATACAGGAGATATATAACTTATACCAGCTGTAAATATATATTATATACAGTATATACCAGGTTATACCAGCATGGTCCATATCACTATATACAGGATATATATAACTTATACCAGCTGTACATATATATTATAAACAGTATATACCAGGTTATACCAGCATGGACCATATCACTATATACAGGAGATATATAACTTATACCAGCTGTAAATATATATTATATACAGTATATACCAGGTTATACCAGCATGGTCCATATCACTATATACAGGAGATATATAACTTATACCAGCTGTACATATATATTATATACAGTATATACCAGGTTATACCAGCATGGTCCATATCACTATATACAGGAGATATATAACTTATACCAGCTGTATATATATATATATATATATATATATATATATATATATATATTATATACAGTATATACCCAGGTTATACCAGCATGGTCCATATCACTATATACAGGATATATATAACTTATACCAGCTGTACATATATATTATACACAGTATATACCAGGTTATACCGGCATGGTCCATATCACTATATACAGGAGATATAACTTATACCAGCTGTAAATATATATTATATACAGTATATACCAGGTTATACCAGCATGGACCATATCACTATATACAGGAGATATATAACTTATACCAGCTGTAAATATATATTATATACAGTATATACCAGGTTATACCAGCATGGTCCATATCACTATATACAAGAGATATATAACTTATACCAGCTGTATATATATATATATATATATATATATATATATATATATATATATATTATATACAGTATATACCCAGGTTATACCAGCATGGTCCATATCACTATATACAGGAGATATATAACTTATACCAGCTGTACATATATATTATATACAGTATATACCCAGGTTATACCAGCATGGACCATATCACTATATACAGGAGATATATAACTTATACCAGCTGTACATATATATTATATACAGTATATACCAGGTTATACCAGCATGGTCCATATCACTATATACAGGAGATATATAACTTATACCAGCTGTATATATATATATATATATATATATATATATATATATATATATATATATTATATACAGTATATACCCAGGTTATACCAGCATGGTCCATATCACTATATACAGGAGATATATAACTTATACCAGCTGTACATATATATTATATACAGTATATACCCAGGTTATACCAGCATGGTCCATATCACTATATACAGGAGATGTATAACTTATACCAGCTGTACATATATATTATACACAGTATATACCAGGTTATACCGGCATGGTCCATATTACTATATACAGGAGATATATAACTTATACCAGCTGTACATATATATTATATACAGTATATACCAGGTTATACCAGCATGGTCCATATCACTACATACAGGAGATATATAACTTATACCAGCTGTACATATATATTATATACAGTATATACCAGGTTATACCAGCATGGTCCATATCACTATATACAGGAGATATATAACTTATACCAGCTGTACATATATATTATATACAGTATATACCAGGTTATACCAGCATGGTCCATATCACTATATACAGGAGATATAACTTATACCAGCTGTAAATATATATTATATACAGTATATACCAGGTTATACCAGCATGGCCCATATCACTATATACAGGACATATATAACTCATACCAGCTGTACATATATATTATATACAGTATATACCAGGTTATCCCAGCATGGTCTATATCACTATATACAGGAGATATATAACTTATACCAGCTGTACATATATATTATACACAGTATATACCAGGTTATACCGGCATGGTCCATATTACTATATACAGGAGATATATAACTTATACCAGCTGTACATATATATTATATACAGTATATACCAGGTTATACCAGCATGGTCCATATCACTACATACAGGAGATATATAACTTATACCAGCTGTACATATATATTATATACAGTATATACCAGGTTATACCAGCGTGGTCCATATCACTATATACAGGAGATATATAACTTATAGCAGCTGTACATATATATTATATACAGTATATACCAGCATGGTCCATATCACTATATACAGGAGATATATATCTTATACCAGCTGTACATATATATTATATACAGTATATACCAGGTTATACCAGCATGGTCCATATCACTATATACAGGAGATATATAACTTATACCAGCTGTACATATATATTATATACAGTATATACCAGGTTATACCAGCATGGTCCATATCACTATATACAGGAGATATAACTTATACCAGCTGTAAATATATATTATATACAGTATATACCAGGTTATACCAGCATGGCCCATATCACTATATACAGGACATATATAACTTATACCAGCTGTACATATATATTATATACAGTATATACCAGGTTATCCCAGCATGGTCTATATCACTATATACAGGAGATATATAACTTATACCAGCTGTACATATTTATTATATACAGTATATACCAGGTTATACCAGCATGGTCCATATCACTATAAACAGGAGATATATAACTTATACCAGCTGTACATATATATTATATACAGTATATTCCAGGTTATAACAGCATGGTCCATATCACTATATACAGGAGATATATAACTTATACCAGCTGTAAATATATATTATATACAGTATATACCAGGTTATACCAGCATGGTCCATATCACTATATACAGGATATATATAACTTATACCAGCTGTACATATATATTATAAACAGTATATACCAGGTTATACCAGCATGGACCATATCACTATATACAGGAGATATATAACTTATACCAGCTGTAAATATATATTATATACAGTATATACCAGGTTATACCAGCATGGTCCATATCACTATATACAGGAGATATATAACTTATACCAGCTGTATATATATATTATATACAGTATATACCCAGGTTATACCAGCATGGTCCATATCACTATATACAGGAGATATATAACTTATACCAGCTGTATATATATATATATATATATATATATATATATATATATATAAATATATATATATATATATATATATATATATATATATATATATATATATATATATATTATATACAGTATATACCCAGGTTATACCAGCATGGTCCATATCACTATATACAGGATATATATAACTTATACCAGCTGTACATATATATTATACACAGTATATACCAGGTTATACCGGCATGGTCCATATCACTATATACAGGAGATATAACTTATACCAGCTGTACATATATATTATATACAGTATATACCAGGTTATACCAGCATGGACCATATCACTATATACAGGAGATATATAACTTATACCAGCTGTAAATATATATTATATACAGTATATACCAGGTTATACCAGCATGGTCCATATCACTATATACAGGAGATATATAACTTATACCAGCTGTATATATATATATATATATATATATATATATATATATATATATATATTATATACAGTATATACCCAGGTTATACCAGCATGGTCCATATCACTATATACAGGAGATATATAACTTATACCAGCTGTACATATATATTATATACAGTATATACCCAGGTTATACCAGCATGGACCATATCACTATATACAGGAGATATATAACTTATACCAGCTGTACATATATATTATATACAGTATATACCAGGTTATACCAGCATGGTCCATATCACTATATACAGGAGATATATAACTTATACCAGCTGTATATATATATATATATATATATATATATATATATATATATATATATATATTATATACAGTATATACCCAGGTTATACCAGCATGGTCCATATCACTATATACAGGAGATATATAACTTATACTAGCTGTAAATATATATTATATACAGTATATACCAGGTTATATCAGCATGGTCCATATCACTATATACAGGATATATATAACTTATACCAGCTGTACATATATATTATACACAGTATATACCAGGTTATACCGGCATGGTCCATATTACTATATACAGGAGATATATAACTTATACCAGCTGTACATATATATTATATACAGTATATACCAGGTTATACCAGCATGGTCCATATCACTACATACAGGAGATATATAACTTATACCAGCTGTACATATATATTATATACAGTATATACCAGGTTATACCAGCATGGTCCATATCACTATATACAGGAGATATATAACTTATACCAGCTGTACATATATATTATATACAGTATATACCAGGTTATACCAGCATGGTCCATATCACTATATGCAGGAGATATATAACTTATACCAGCTGTACATATATATTATATACAGTATATACCAGGTTATACCAGCATGGTCCATATCACTATATACAGGAGATATAACTTATACCAGCTGTAAATATATATTATATACAGTATATACCAGGTTATACCAGCATGGCCCATATCACTATATACAGGACATATATAACTCATACCAGCTGTACATATATATTATATACAGTATATACCAGGTTATCCCAGCATGGTCTATATCACTATATACAGGAGATATATAACTTATACCAGCTGTACATATATATTATATACAGTATATACCAGGTTATACCAGCATGGTCCATATCACTATATACAGGAGATATATAACTTATACCAGCTGTACATATATATTATATACAGTATATACCAGGTTATACCAGCATGGTCCATATCACTATATACAGGAGATATATAACTTATACCAGCTGTACATATATATTATATACAGTATATACCCAGGTTATACCAGCATGGTCAATATCACTATATACTGGAGATATATAAATTATACCAGCTGTACATATATATTATATACAGTATATACCAGGTTATACCAGCATGGCCCATATCACTATATACAGGACATATATAACTTATACCAGCTGTACATATATATTATATACAGTATATACCAGGTTATACCAGCATGGTCCATATCACTATATACAGGAGATATATAACTTATACCAGCTGTACATATATATTATATACAGTATATACCAGGTTATACCAGCATGGTCCATATCACTGTATACATGATATATATAACTTATACCAGCTGTACATATATATTATATACAGTATATACCAGGTTATACCAGCATGGTCTATATCATTATATGCAGGAGATATATAACATATACCAGCTGTACATATATAATTATATACAGTATATACCAGATATACCAGCATGGTCCATATCACTATATACAGGAGATATATAACTTATACCAGCTGTACATATATAATTATATACAGTATATACCAGATTATACCAGCATGGTCCATATCACTATATACAGGAGATATATAACCTATACCAGCTGTACATATATATTATATACAGTATATACCCAGGTTATACCAGCTGTACATATATATTATACACAGTATATACCAGGTTATACCAGCATGGCCCATATCACTATATACAGGACATATATAGCTTATACCAGCTGTACATATATATTATATACAGTATATACCAGGTTATACCAGCATGGTCCATATCACTATATACAGGAGATATATAACTTATACCAGCTGTACATATATATTATATACAGTATATACCAGGTTATACCAGCATGGTCCATATCACTATATACAGGAGATATATAACTTATACCAGCTGTACATATATATTATATACAGTATATACCCAGAATATACCAGCATGGTCCATATCACTATATACAGGAGATATATAACTTATACCAGCTGTACATGTATATTATATACAGTATATACCAGGTTATACCAGCATGGTCCATATCACTATATACAGGAGATATATATAACTTATACCAGCTGTACAAATATATTATATACAGTATATACCAGGATATACCAGCATGGTCCATATCACTATATACAGGAGATATATAACTTATACCAGCTGTACATATATATTATATACAGTATATACCCAGGTTATACCAGCATGGTCCATATCACTACATACAGGAGATATATAACTTATACCAGCTGTGCATATATATTATATACAGTATATATAACTTATACCAGCTGTACATATATATTATATACAGTATATACACAGGTTATACCAGCATGGTCCATATCACTACATACAGGAGATATATAACTTATACCAGCTGTACATATATATTATATACAGTATATACCAGGTTATACCAGCATGGTCCATATCACTATATACAGGAGATATATAACTTATACCAGCTGTACATATATATTATATACAGTATATACCAGGTTACACCAGCATGGTCCATATCACTATATACAGGAGATATAACTTATACCAGCTGTACATATATATTATATACAGTATATACCAGGTTATACCAGCATGGTCCATATCACTATATACAGGAGATATATAACTTATACCAGCTGTACATATATATTATATACAGTATATACCAGGTTATACCAGCATGGTCCATATCACTATATACCGGAGATATATACCTTATACCAGCTGTACATATATATTATATACAGTATATACCCAGGTTATGCCAGCATGGTCCATATCACTATATACAGGAGATATATACCTTATACCAGCTGTACAAATATATTATACACAGTATATACCAGGTTATACCACCATGGTCCATATCACTATATATACAGGAGATATATATATTATACCAGCTGTACATATATATTATATACAGTATATACCAGGTTATACCAGCATGGTCCATATCACTATATACAGGAGATATATAACTTATACCAGCTGTACATATATATTATATACAGTATATACCAGGTTATACCAGCATGGTCCATATCACTATATACAATATATATAACTTATACCAGCTGTACATATATATATTATATACAGTATATACCAGGTTATACCAGCATGGCCCATATCACTATATACAGGAGATATATAACTTATACCATCTGTACATATATATTATATACAGTATATACCAGGTTATACCAGCATGGTCCATATCACTATATACAGGAGATATATAACTTATACTAGCTGTACATATATATTATATACAGTATATACCAGGTTATACCAGCATGGTCCATATCACTATATACAGGAGATATATAACTTATACCAGCTGTACATATATATTATATACAGTATATACCAGGTTATACCAGCATGGTCCATATCACTATATACAGGAGATATATAACTTATACTAGCTGTACATATATATTATATACAGTATATACCAGGTTATACCAGCATGGTCCATATCACTATATACAGGAGATATATACCTTATACCAGCTGTACATATATATTATATACAGTATATACCCAGGTTATGCCAGCATGGTCCATATCACTATATACAGGAGATATATACCTTATACCAGCTGTACAAATATATTATACACAGTATATACCAGGTTATACCACCATGGTCCATATCACTATATATACAGGAGATATATAACTTATACCAGCTGTACATATATATTATATACAGTATATACCAGGTTATACCAGCATGGTCCATATCACTATATACAGGAGATATATAACTTATACCAGCTGTACATATATATATATATATATATATATATATATATATATATATATATATATATATATAATATACAGTATATACCAGGTTATACCAGCATGGTCCATATCACTATATACAGGAGATATATAACTTATACCAGCTGTACATATATATTATATACAGTATATACCAGGTTATACCAGCATGGTCCATATCACTATATACAGGAGATATATAACTTATACTAGCTGTACATATATATTATATACAGTATATACCAGGTTATACCAGCATGGTCCATATCACTATATACAGGAGATATATAACTTATACCAGCTGTACATATATATTATATACAGTATATACCAGGTTATACCAGCATGGTCCATATCACTATATACAGGAGATATATAACTTATACCAGCTGTACATATATATTATATACAGTATATACCAGGTTATACCAGCATGGTCCATATCACTATATACAGGAGATACATAACTTATACCAGCTGTGCATATATATTATATACAGTATATACCAGGTTATACCAGCATGGTCCATATCACTATATACAGGAGATATATAACTTATACCAGCTGTACATATATATTATATACAGTATATACCAGGTTATACCAGCATGGTCCATATCACTATATACAGGAGATATATAACTTATACCAGCTGTATATATATATATATATATATATATATATATATATATATATATATATATATATTATATACAGTATATACCCAGGTTATACCAGCATGGTCCATATCACTATATACAGGAGATATATAACTTATACTAGCTGTAAATATATATTATATACAGTATATACCAGGTTATATCAGCATGGTCCATATCACTATATACAGGATATATATAACTTATACCAGCTGTACATATATATTATACACAGTATATACCAGGTTATACCGGCATGGTCCATATTACTATATACAGGAGATATATAACTTATACCAGCTGTACATATATATTATATACAGTATATACCAGGTTATACCAGCATGGTCCATATCACTACATACAGGAGATAGTGGGTATTTTACTTACCGTAATTCTACTTTCCTCGAGTCCCGAAGGCAGCACAGAAGGGATATTCCTAGTTCGCCATCCCAAATCAGGACCATCCCCTAGAATAAAACTCATTAACATAATTACTGGGCTGGGCCAGAGGCCCTATATAGGTACCCAGGACATACTGCACCTTGTGTAATAAAATAGACCGATAGACTGCAAAACAAACTTATTTATTGGGTGGGTATTGTGCTGCCTTCGGGACTCGAGGAAAGTAGAATTACGGTAAGTAAAATACCCACTTTCCTCATCGTCCCTCTGGCAGCACAGAAGGGATCTAACATAGAAACCAAAGGGGGGGATTATTCCTTACATGCCGCGGACAATACCCCGATGCTGAAGGCTGGGCTCGGGTTCTGACAATCCAGCCTGTAATGTCTTGCGAAGGTCGAGGCTGAAGACCAGGACGCTGCATTACAAATGTCCATTAATGGTACTTCTTCTCTCTCGGCCCATGAGGTGGAAGTGGATCGCGTTGAATGCGCCCTTAATGGTGCTGGGGGATCTTTTCCCTCACCAGCATATGCCTCCAGAATTGTTGTCCGGATCCATCTGGCCAGTGTATCCTTCGAGGCCTTTTTTCCCTTGCTGACTCCTGCAGGCAAGACAAACAGATTCTCTTCCCTTCTAAACTCCTGTACTCTCTGCAGATAACAGGATAATGCTCTTTTTACATCCAAACAATGCAACCTCTGCTGCTCCTCAGAACCAGGATCCGGATGGAAGACAGGCAGAAATACTTCCCTATTGATGTTAGCAGCTGTGGCCACCTTTGGCCGGAACAAAGGCAATGTTCTCAACTTTACCCCTTCTGGTAGTATCCTGAGGTAAGGCTCTCTAGAAGAGAGAGCTTGGAGTTCTCCGACTCTCTTAGCTGACGTTACAGCGATGAGAAATAACAACTTCATCGACAGCCACTTAAGGTCGACATCCTCAATGGGCTCAAATGGAGCTCTGGTTAAAGCATTTAATACTAAGCCTAGGTCCCAGGGTGCCACTGGCGTACGTACGGAGGGTCTTAATTTGCCTAGAGCCTTAAAAAACCTGGTGATGAGTGGTTCTCCAGCAAATTTTCCATCTGTCATAGCGTTGATTGCTGTCATGTGTACCTTAAGTGTGTTAGGCTTCAGCCCCTTCTCAAACCCTTCTTGCAGGAACTGCAGAATGGTTCTAACCGAGATGTGACCGCTAGACTGACTGAGCCAATTCTGGAATTTCTTCCATAATCTGGAGTACACGAAGTTAGTCGATGACCTTCTGGAAGCCATAAGGGTCTCCACTACTTGTTCTGAGAAGCCTTGCTGCATCAATCTTTCCCTTTCAGGAACCAAGCCACAAGATGCAACTTCTCTGGATGCGGATGCTGGAATCCTTTCTGTAGAAGCAGATCTTGAACTTCTGGGAACCTGAAGAAGTCCCCGTCCGCCAGTTGCAGAACTACTGGAAACCACGCTCTGCGGGGCCAAAAGGGTGTCACAAGGATCACTGTAGGACGCTCTATCAAAATCTTGCTGAGGACCCTCGGCAGCACTGGTAGTGGTGGAAAAATGTAGAGGAACCTCTTGTTCCACTGAATGGAAAATGCATCCAGGACTTCCGGACGATCCCATGTCCTTAGAGAGCCAAACCTCTTTAACTGACGATTGTCCCTCGTCGCCATTAGGTCCAGTTCCGGGTAACCCCATTTCTCCACAAGGTTTTTGAAATAAACTGGATTTAGGGACCATTCTGTTGGTAAGAGAGCTTCCCGACTCAACAGGTCTGCCTGCTGATTCAGGACTCCTTTGATGTGAACCGCTTTCAAATCTGTTATACTTTTCTCCGCCCAGACCATGATCCTGGCACAAAGCTTCTGCAGGGGAAGACACCGTGTGCCTCCCTGCTTGTTCACATAAAATGCTGCTGTTGCATTGTCCGTCCTTACCAACACCGATCTTCCTTTGACATAA
Organism: Hyla sarda; assembly: GCF_029499605.1. Classification (NCBI taxonomy): domain Eukaryota; kingdom Metazoa; phylum Chordata; class Amphibia; order Anura; family Hylidae; genus Hyla; species Hyla sarda. The sequence continues at coordinate 1,963,344 of NC_079196.1, read as the reverse complement.
CACTCGAAGTGGCGCAGGGCCAAATCTATGGCCAGTAACTCTCGAAAATTTGAGGATCTTGACGTTACTTCTCTTGACCACAATCCTTGGATCCACCTCTCCCCTAAATGGGCACCCCACCCGATGGCAGAGGCATCTGTGGTGATCGATATTTGCTGCATGATTATGAAACTTTTCCCCTGGCACAGGTTTTCTCTGACCGTCCACCATAGAAGACCTAGACGCACCTTGGCAGACACCGTAATGCAGGATGCTAGAGACGTCCAATCCTTGTTCCACATACTGAGAATTTCGCTCTGCAACTCTCTGAAGTGCGCCTTTGCCCAAGGCACTGCCTCGATGGTTGCTGTCAACAACCCTAGAATACTCATAGCCCTTTTCACGGACACTCTTGGCTTGTGATATAATCCCAAAACCGCATTTCTTATGTGGGAAATCTTTTCCCTCGGCAAGTAGATTTTCATCTGTATTAAGTCCACAATTAGCCCTAAAAACTGAGTGCGAGACGAAGGTATTAGTCTGGACTTTTGAAAGTTCACAAGGAACCCCACATCCTGTAATAACTTCAAACAGATCCGCAGATGTTCCTTCAAGACCTCTGGGCTGCTGGCTATGATCAGCCAATCGTCTAGATATGGCACAATGCGAATCTTTTGCAGTCGGAGAAAGGCAACTAGCACTACCACCAGTTTTGTGAATACCCTTGGTGCAGCTGTTAATCCAAAGGGCAGGGCTCGGAATTGGTAATGGAGAATCCGTTGTTTCGACTGTACAGCCACTCTGAGAAATTTTCTGTGCTCTACTTTGATTGGGACATGGAGATATGCGTCCCTCAGGTCGAGACAAACCATTACATCCCCCTTCTGGACAATACTGTAGAGGGACCTGATATTGTCCATTTTGAATTTTGATTTCTGGAGATGCTTGTTGAGATATCGAAGATCTATAATTAGACGCCATCTGCCACCCGGCTTTGGTACTGGGAATACGCGGGAGTATACCCCAAGGAATTCTTCTTCGGGGGGAACAGGCTCCAGTGCACCCTTCTGCTGGAACTCTGAAAGGAGAGAGAGGACTCTCTGATCCTGTTCCTTGTTTATTAGAACTCTGTCTCTTGGCATGTGCAATAATTCTAGGGCGTAGCCCATACGCACAATCCGAAGAACCCATGGATCTGATGTCACAGTCTCCCATTCCCTGGAGAACTGCAGCAATCTTGCTCCCACCAGACCCAAGGTTCTGGCGTCAGAACTCCGGTTTGACGTTAGCGGCTCCTGACTGTCTCTTCCTGTTCCTGTCCTGGTACTTTGGCTGGAACTTCTTTCCCTTATAGAACTGCTTTTTTCGAAAACCAGTTCTTGAGCGTTGGCCTTGAAATTTACGGAAAGGCTTCCGAAAGGACTGTGGTAAAGCAAGTTGCTTATCCCTGTTCTTCTGTTTCAGGACCTTGTCAAGACGTTTCCCGATAAGCTTGCCCGGCTGAAATGGTAAGGCACAAAAATGAGACTTAGATGAATTATCTCCCGACCAAGGTTTTAACCAAATTGCCCTGCGAGTGGAATTAGCGATAGCCATATTTCTAGCCGTGATCTTCAAGGCATCTAAGGAAAAATCGCAAAGATATTCCGCAGCAGACTTCATTGATGCAAGCTGATGCATCAACTCCTGTCTGGACACTCCGGACTGTATATCCTGAGAAAGCTGACTCAGCCACAACCTCAATGCCCTGGACACCGGCACTGAAGATAATGCGGCCTTACTAAGTGAGGCTAGGTTAATGTGAGACCTCTTCAGGAACATGTCCGCCTTTCTATCCATCGGGTCTTTTAATAGGATGGATTCCTCTGCCGGGAAAAAAGAATCCTTTGAAACCCTGGCAATGGCCGGATCCACTGCTGCTGGCTGATCCCATTCTTCTGAGATCGCCGGATCCAGTCTGTACATCGCCTTGAATCTTGACCCGAGGTCTAGCCGTTTGTCCGGCTTCTTCCATTCTCTCTGCATAATGCTATCAAGCACTTGATGCCCAGGGAGCACAGCCGCCCTCTTTTTTGGGAAGTAAAATAATGCTTCCTTATCCTGGCTGGACTTCTCATGTCTTCCAGACTCCACACAGCCTTTCACCTTCTTAATTAGACCTTCCGCATTCTCTTTCTTAAACAGGAAGAAATCTTCAGTAATAAATTCAGTATCTGATGAGGATTCTGAAGATTCTGACTCCGATGAAGATGAAGAAGAATACTTCTTCTTATAACTCTTCTTTTTCTTTTTATTAGACGGTCCTGCCATAGAAGAAGCTGACTCAACCGAGGAGGATGACAATAATCTTTTTGTGTACCTCTTGCTCCTCTTTCTCTTATGCCCGACACGTTTCGGTCTAAGAGACACTGAAGAGGACTCAGAGGAAGAAGACTCCTTTCTAGGCCGCTTCGCTTTTTTAGACCCAAGCTGCACAGCCCCGCTGTCGTCCGCATATTTTTGACGGAACCAAGAGAAAAAGGATTTTGCCTCAGAAGCCAAGGTTGGCGATTCCTCTGGGGGCGCACACACCTCACATAGGTTTGACGGCCATCCATCCTGCAGAATCTGCAGGCAACTAATACATTTCTTAACTACTGACGCAGCCTTTTTCTTTGAAGCACAGCGATCACAATCCTCATACGGACAATCGTCGGGTAACGGTTGCTCACAGGCCATGCAGCACCTATGCTTGGACTTTGAGGTTCTTTTCCCAGATGTAGCACTCTTCTCAGACGACATCTGGGAAAAGAGCATATAAGGCGCAACTGAGTAACTTTATTACAAGTGTACAACTGTAACAAGAGCAACTGAGCCCTTCACCTACCTTATCAGAACCTGAACCCGGCTGCCCAGCTCAAAGAGACTGAGGCAGCACAGGAACAGGCCTGATAAGGGCTTGGCGCCGGCCCCCCGCAGTGCTGGACCACCCTGCTGACGTCACAAGCGCGCGCCTTCCAGCAGTACAAGGAAAACAGCTGGAGCCGCGCGCCCCGTACCACTGCCTTGTACAGGAAGTGCGCGCGCATCCTGCACGCAGGACACTCGCAGAAGAGCTGAATAAGCCAGAACAGCGGACCGAGCCGTATCCGGACAGCAGAAGGACCTAACAGGTGAGAAACACACTGAATCCTACAGTACAGCTATAGACAGCCGCAAGATACCGGCCCAAATGTAACTAAATACACATCTGCTGATATAACGTGAGTCTGATGCCCCGCATAGACTCCAGCGGTAGCAGGACTGCTACACCGAAGCCACAGCCCCGCAGTGACTCCACTTAGACTTACTGTACTGTATAGCAGGTCAGAGCCCCGCAATGACCCTACTAAAAAAAGTCACTTACCAGGATTACCGCACTGGTGGTGACCAGGCCAGAGACCCCGCACCGGCCTTAACTTTTTACCAGGACACCGCACTGGTATCCGAAAATAACCAGGGACCCCGCACTGGTATCGTAGTAGCCGAGACCCCGCAAGGCTAAGAAATCCTCTTGGAAGTAGGGATGATCCACATCTGGAAGGAGGACTAAAAAAAACACAAGGTGCAGTATGTCCTGGGTACCTATATAGGGCCTCTGGCCCAGCCCAGTAATTATGTTAATGAGTTTTATTCTAGGGGATGGTCCTGATTTGGGATGGCGAACTAGGAATATCCCTTCTGTGCTGCCAGAGGGACGATGAGGAAATATAACTTATACCAGCTGTACATATATATTATATACAGTATATACCAGGTTATACCAGCATGGTCCATATCACTATATACAGGAGATATATAACTCATACCAGCTGTACATATATATTATATACAGTATATACCAGGTTATACCAGCATGGTCCATATCACTATATACAGGAGATATATAACTTATACCAGCTGTACATATATATTATATACAGTATATACCAGGTTATACCAGCATGGTCCATATCACTATATACAGGAGATATAACTTATACCAGCTGTAAATATATATTATATACAGTATATACCAGGTTATACCAGCATGGCCCATATCACTATATACAGGACATATATAACTCATACCAGCTGTACATATATATTATATACAGTATATACCAGGTTATCCCAGCATGGTCTATATCACTATATACAGGAGATATACAACTTATACCAGCTGTACATATATATTATATACAGTATATACCAGGTTATACCAGCATGGTCCATATCACTATATACAGGAGATATATAACTTATACCAGCTGTACATATATATTATATACAGTATATACCAGGTTATACCAGCATGGTCCATATCACTATATACAGGAGATATATAACTTATACCAGCTGTACATATATATTATATACAGTATATACCCAGGTTATACCAGCATGGTCCATATCACTATATACTGGAGATATATAAATTATACCAGCTGTACATATATATTATATACAGTATATACCAGGTTATACCAGCATGGCCCATATCACTATATACAGGACATATATAACTTATACCAGCTGTACATATATATTATATACAGTATATACCAGGTTATACCAGCATGGTCCATATCACTATATACAGGAGATATATAACTTATACCAGCTGTACATATATATTATATACAGTATATACCAGGTTATACCAGCATGGTCCATATCACTGTATACATGATATATATAACTTATACCAGCTGTACATATATATTATATACAGTATATACCAGGTTATACCAGCATGGTCTATATCATTATATGCAGGAGATATATAACATATACCAGCTGTACATATATAATTATATACAGTATATACCAGATATACCAGCATGGTCCATATCACTATATACAGGAGATATATAACTTATACCAGCTGTACATATATAATTATATACAGTATATACCAGATTATACCAGCATGGTCCATATCACTATATACAGGAGATATATAACCTATACCAGCTGTACATATATATTATATACAGTATATACCCAGGTTATACCAGCTGTACATATATATTATACACAGTATATACCAGGTTATACCAGCATGGCCCATATCACTATATACAGGACATATATAACTTATACCAGCTGTACATATATATTATATACAGTATATACCAGGTTATACCAGCATGGTCCATATCACTATATACAGGAGATATATAACTTATACCAGCTGTACATATATATTATATACAGTATATACCCAGAATATACCAGCATGGTCCATATCACTATATACAGGAGATATATAACTTATACCAGCTGTACATGTATATTATATACAGTATATACCAGGTTATACCAGCATGGTCCATATCACTATATACAGGAGATATATAACTTATACCAGCTGTACATATATATTATATACAGTATATACCCAGAATATACCAGCATGGTCCATATCACTACATACAGGAGATATACAACTTATACCAGCTGTACATATATATTATATACAGTATATACCCAGGTTATACCAGCATGGTCCATATCACTACATACAGGAGATATATAACTTATACCAGCTGTGCATATATATTATATACAGTATATATATCTTATACCAGCTGTACATATATATTATATACAGTATATACCCAGGTTATACCAGCATGGTCCATATCACTACATACAGGAGATATATAACTTATACCAGCTGTGCATATATATTATATACAGTATATATAACTTATACCAGCTGTACATATATATATTATATACAGTATATACCATGTTATACCAGCATGGTCCATATCACTATATAAAGGAGATATATAACTTATACCAGCTGTACATATATATTATATACAGTATATACCAGGTTACACCAGCATGGTCCATATCACTATATACAGGAGATATAACTTATACCAGCTGTACATATATATTATATACAGTATATACCAGGTTATACCAGCATGGTCCATATCACTATATACAGGAGATATATAACTTATACCAGCTGTACATATATATTATATACAGTATATACCAGGTTATACCAGCATGGTCCATATCACTATATACCGGAGATATATAACTTATACCAGCTGTACATATATATTATATACAGTATATACCCAGGTTATGCCAGTATGGTCCATATCACTATATACAGGAGATATATACCTTATACCAGCTGTACAAATATATTATACACAGTATATACCAGGTTATACCACCATGGTCCATATCACTATATATACAGGAGATATATATATATTATACCAGCTGTACATATATATTATATACAGTATATACCAGGTTATACCAGCATGGTCCATATCACTATATACAGGAGATATATAACTTATACCAGCTGTACATATATATTATATACAGTATATACCAGGTTATACCAGCATGGTCCATATCACTATATACAGGAGATATATAACTTATACTAGCTGTACATATATATTATATACAGTATATACCAGGTTATACCAGCATGGTCCATATCACTATATACAGGAGATATATAACTTATACCAGCTGTACATATATATTATATACAGTATATACCAGGTTATACCAGCATGGTCCATATCACTATATACAGGAGATATATAACTTATACTAGCTGTACATATATATTATATACAGTATATACCAGGTTATACCAGCATGGTCCATATCACTATATACAGGAGATATATACCTTATACCAGCTGTACATATATATTTTATACAGTATATACCCAGGTTATGCCAGCATGGTCCATATCACTATATACAGGAGATATATACCTTATACCAGCTGTACAAATATATTATACACAGTATATACCAGGTTATACCACCATGGTCCATATCACTATATATACAGGAGATATATAACTTATACCAGCTGTACATATATATTATATACAGTATATACCAGGTTATACCAGCATGGTCCATATCACTATATACAGGAGATATATAACTTATACCAGCTGTACATATATATATATATATATATATATATATATATATATATATATATATATAATATACAGTATATACCAGGTTATACCAGCATGGTCCATATCACTATATACAGGAGATATATAACTTATACCAGCTGTACATATATATTATATACAGTATATACCAGGTTATACCAGCATGGTCCATATCACTATATACAGGAGATATATAACTTATACTAGCTGTACATATATATTATATACAGTATATACCAGGTTATACCAGCATGGTCCATATCACTATATACAGGAGATATATAACTTATACCAGCTGTACATATATATTATATACAGTATATACCAGGTTATACCAGCATGGTCCATATCACTATATACAGGAGATATATAACTTATACCAGCTGTACATATATATTATATACAGTATATACAAGGTTATACCAGCATGGTCCATATCACTATATACAGGAGATATATAACTTATACCAGCTGTACATATATTATATACATTATATACCCAGTTTATACCATCTTGCTATATATTATGTACTGTGACACACTGTATTATTGGCTCCATCTACTATTGGTAATGTCGGATCGCTCTGTATTTCCGGGTTTCTCGCTGTGATCGGTTTTATCTTATCTTATTATTCTTTATATTCATTCCGACTATTTTCGGTTGTGAGATCTGAAGCGCCATCTCCCCCTCCCCCCCCCCCCCCCCCCCCCGACGCTGTTATCACGTTTGACGGACAGAGCGGAGATGTGAAACCACAACACAGAGCGGCCCCAGTGCTGACCTATCAGATCCCGGTGCAGGCCCCTCCCCCGACCGCCAATTTGGCCTCACGTTTATTACTCTCTCCGTCTATAGCCATGGAGACCCCCGGGCTAATTCTTTAAATACCACTTCCTGCCTAACACCGCAGAAAATACTCAAGTTAAATTTAACAATTCCTTAGAAAAGTTTCAGCCGCATTTGATGAGAATAATGGAATCCAGTGAGACGTCATCCGTCACTGTGTTGTATTATAGAGCCGCACAACTGTATCAGACACTGGACGTATGTGTCAGTATTTACTACGGTCCTGACATTCTGTTCATATACAGGGGAGGAGGATGAAGATTCCTGGACATCCCTTCTGGTCCCATCAGTTCTGATACCTGCAGGAGACATCTTAGGCTTCAGAGACTGCAGCAGTAGGAAGATCTCGGGGGCCGATCTGAGATGATTTATTTCAAAACCAGCGCCACCCCTGTTCTCAGGTTGGGTGTGGTATTACAACTCGACTCAATTTACTTTAATTATACAGATCCCTTTAAAGACCTACTCAACTGGTGCCAGAAAGTTACATAGATTTGTAAATTACTTCTATGTAAAAATCTAAACCCTTCCAGTACTTAACAGCTGCTGGATACTCTACAGGAAGTTGTGTAGTTCTTTCCAGTCTGATCACAGTGCTCTCTGCTGACACCTCTGTACATGTCAGTAACTGCCCAGAGCAGGAGAGGTTTTCTATGGGGATTTACTCCTACTCTGGACAGTTCCTGACATGGACAGAGGTGTCAGCAGAGAGCACTGTGGTCAGACTGGAAAGTACTACTCAACTTCCTGTAGAGCATACAGCAGCTGGTAAGTACTGGAAGGGTTAAGATTTTTATATAGAATCAAATCTGTTTAACTTTCTGGCACCAGTTGATTTAAAAATATATATTTTCTAGTGGAGTACGTCTTTAAGAAAGGTAAGAAAGAAGCAGCGCACTCACCATTACTTTAGCATATTTATCGAAGATTGTATTCTTAATATGATCTGTTCTTCAATAAATATGGTGAGTGCCATGCTTCTTTCTGAGCTCGGATGAAATGCTTTATGATCCATGTCTTGATTCATGTGCACACCGGACATCGAGTTGGTTGTCAGACTGGAACTGTGGCAAGGACCAAGCTTGAATGATTTTACTCACCCATAGTGCTTTCTACACTAGTGCCATGGGATGTCTACAGTAGTGCCGATATTTGTCTACACTAGTGCCGGGAGCTATCTACACTAATGCCGTGAGCTGTCTACACTATTGTCGGGAGCTGTCTACACTAATGCCGTGAGCTGTCTACACTATTGCCGGGAGCTGTCTACACTAATGCCGTGAGCTGTCTACACTATTGCCGGGAGCTATCTACACTAATGCCGTGAGCTGTCTACACTATTGCCGGGAGCTGTCTACACTAATGCTGTGAGCTTTCTACACTAATGCCGTGAGCTGTATACACTAGTGCCATGTATACTAATGCCGTGAGCTGTCTACACTATTGCCGTGAGCTGTATACACTAGTGCCATGTATACTAATGCCGTGAGCTGTCTACACTATTGCCGGGAGCTGTCTACACTAGTGCCGTGAGCTGTCTACACTATTGCTGTGAGCTGTCTACACTAGTGCCGTGAGCTGTCTACACTATTGCCGTGAGCTGTATACACTAGTGCCATGTATACTAATGCCGTGAGCTGTCTACACTATTGCCGGGAGCTGTCTACACTAGTGTCGTGTATATTAATGCCGTGAGCTGTCTACGCTAGTGCCGGGTGATGTCTACGCTAGTGCCGGGAGCTGTTTATTCTAGTGCCGGGAGCTGTCTATGCTAGTGCCGGGTGCTGTCTATGCTAGTACCGGGTGCTGTTGTTACGCCGAGCGCTCCGGGTCCCCGCTCCTCCCCGGAGCGCTCGCTACACTCTCCCCACTGCAGCGCTCCGGTCAGATCCACTGACCCGGGGCGCTGCGATACCGCCTCCAGTCGGGATGCGATTCGCGATGCGGGTAGCGCCCGCTCGCGATGCGCACCCCGGCTCCCGTACCTTACTCGCTCTCCGTCAGTCCTGTCCCGGCGCGCGCGGCCCCGCTCCCTAGGGCGCGCGCGCGCCGGGTCTTTGCGATTTAAAGGGCCACTGCGCCGCTGATTGGCGCAGTGGTTCCAATTAGTGTTATCACCTGTGCACTTCCCTATATCACCTCACTTCCCCTGCACTTCCTTGCCGGATCTTGTTGCCATCGTGCCAGTGAAAGCGTTTCCTTGTGTGTTCCTAGCCTGTGTTCCAGACCTCCTGCCGTTGCCCCTGACTACGATCCTTGCTGCCTGCCCCGACCTTCTGCTACGTCCGACCTTGCTTCTGTCTACTCCCTTGTACCGCGCCTATCTTCAGCAGCCAGAGAGGTTGAGCCGTTGCTAGTGGATACGACCTGGTCACTACCGCCGCAGCAAGACCATCCCGCTTTGCGGCGGGCTCTGGTGAAAACCAGTAGTGACTTAGAACCGATCCACTAGCACGGTCCACGCCAATCCCTCTCTGGCACAGAGGATCCACTACCTGCCAGCCGGCATCGTGACAGTAGATCCGGCCATGGATCCCGCTGAAGTTCCTCTGCCAGTTGTCGCTGACCTCACCACGGTGGTCGCCCAGCAGTCACAACAGATAGCGCAACAAGGCCAACAGCTGTCTCAACTGACCGTTATGCTACAGCAGTTACTACCACAGCTTCAGCAATCATCTCCTCCGCCAGCTCCTGCACCTCCTCCGCAGCGAGTGGCCGCTTCTGGACTACGACTATCCTTGCCGGATAAATTTGATGGGGACTCTAAGTTTTGCCGTGGCTTTCTTTCCCAATGTTCATTGCACTTGGAGATGATGTCGGACCAGTTTCCCACTGAAAGGTCTAAGGTGGCTTTCGTAGTCAGCCTTCTGTCTGGAAAAGCCCTGTCTTGGGCCACACCGCTCTGGGACCGCAATGACCCCATCACTGCCTCTGTACACTCCTTCTTCTCGGAAATTCGAAGTGTCTTTGAGGAACCTGCCCGAGCCTCTTCTGCTGAGACTGCCCTGTTGAACCTGGTCCAGGGTAATTCTTCCGTTGGCGAGTATGCCGTACAATTCCGTACTCTTGCTTCAGAATTATCCTGGAATAATGAGGCACTCTGCGCGACCTTTAAAAAAGGCCTATCCAGCAACATTAAAGATGTTCTGGCCGCACGAGAAATCCCTGCTAATCTACATGAACTCATTCACCTAGCCACTCGCATTGACATGCGTTTTTCCGAAAGGCGTCAGGAGCTCCGCCAGGATATGGACTCTGTTCGCACGAGGCGTTTCTTCTCCCCGGCTCCTCTCTCCTCTGGTCCCCTGCAATTTGTTCCTGTGCCTCCCGCCGTGGAGGCTATGCAGGTCGACCGGTCTCGCCTGACACCTCAAGAGAGGACACGACGCCGCATGGAGAATCTCTGCCTGTACTGTGCTAGTACCGAACACTTCCTGAAGGATTGTCCTATTCGTCCTCCCCGCCTGGAAAGACGTACGCTGACTCCGCACAAAGGTGAGACAGTCCTTGATGTCTACTCTGCTTCTCCACGTCTTACTGTGCCTGTGCGGATGTCTGCCTCTGCCTTCTCCTTCTCTGCTGTGGCCTTCTTGGACTCCGGATCTGCAGGAAATTTTATTTTGGCCTCTCTCGTCAACAGGTTCAACATCCCGGTGACCAGTCTCGCCAGACCCCTCTACATCAATTGTGTAAACAATGAAAGATTGGACTGTACCATACGTTTCCGCACGGAGCCCCTTCTAATGTGCATCGGATCTCATCACGAGAGGATTGAACTTTTGGTCCTCCCCAATTGCACTTCTGAAATTCTCCTTGGACTTCCCTGGCTTCAACTTCATTCCCCAACCCTGGATTGGTCCACTGGGGAGATCAAGAGTTGGGGGCCCTCTTGTTCCAAGGACTGCCTAAAACCGGTTCCCAGTAACCCTTGCCGTGTCTCTGTGGTGCCTCCTGTAACCGGTCTCCCTAAGGCCTATATGGACTTTGCGGATGTTTTTTGCAAAAAACAAGCTGAGACTCTACCTCCTCACAGGCCTTATGATTGTCCTATCGACCTCCTCCCGGGCACTACTCCACCCCGGGGCAGAATCTATCCTCTGTCCGTCCCAGAGACTCTTGCCATGTCTGAATACGTCCAGGAAAATTTAAAAAAGGGCTTTATCCGTAAATCCTCCTCTCCTGCCGGAGCCGGATTTTTCTTTGTGTCCAAAAAAGATGGCTCTCTACGTCCTTGCATTGACTACCGCGGTCTTAATAAAATCACGGTTAAGAACCGCTACCCCCTACCCCTCATCTCTGAACTCTTTGATCGCCTCCAAGGTGCCCACATCTTTACCAAACTGGACTTAAGAGGTGCTTATAATCTCATCCGCATCAGAGAGGGGGATGAATGGAAAACGGCATTTAACACCAGAGATGGACACTTTGAGTATCTGGTCATGCCCTTTGGCCTGTGCAACGCCCCTGCCGTCTTCCAAGACTTTGTTAATGAAATTTTTCGTGATCTCCTATACTCCTGTGTTGTTGTATATCTGGACGATATCCTGATTTTTTCTGCCAATCTAAAAGAACACCGCCAGCATGTCCGTATGGTTCTTCAGAGACTTCGTGACAATCAACTCTATGCCAAAATAGAGAAATGTCTGTTTGAATGCCAATCTCTTCCTTTCCTAGGATACTTGGTCTCTGGCCAGGGACTACAAATGGATCCAGACAAACTCTCTGCCGTCTTAGATTGGCCACGCCCCTCCGGACTCCGTGCCATCCAACGTTTTTTGGGGTTCGCCAATTATTACAGGCAATTTATTCCACATTTTTCTACCGTTGTGGCTCCTATCGTGGCTTTAACCAAAAAAAATGCCGATCCCAAGTCTTGGCCTCCTCAAGCGGAAGACGCCTTTAAACGGCTCAAGTCTGCCTTTTCTTCGGCTCCCGTGCTCTCCAGACCTGACCCATCTAAACCCTTCCTATTGGAGGTTGATGCCTCCTCAGTGGGAGCTGGAGCTGTCCTTCTACAAAAAAATTCTTCCGGGCATGCTGTTACTTGTGGTTTTTTTTCTAGGACCTTCTCTCCGGCGGAGAGGAACTACTCCATCGGGGATCGAGAGTTTCTAGCCATTAAATTAGCACTTGAGGAATGGAGGCATCTGCTGGAGGGATCAAGATTTCCAGTTATTATTTACACCGATCACAAGAACCTCTCCTACCTCCAGTCTGCCCAACGGCTGAATCCTCGCCAGGCCAGGTGGTCTCTGTTCTTTGCCCGATTTAATTTTGAAATTCACTTTCGGCCTGCCGATAAGAACATTAGGGCCGATGCTCTCTCTCGTTCCTCAGATGCTTCTGAAGTTGAACTCTCTCCTCAACACATCATTCCTCCTGACTGCCTGATTTCCACTTCTCCAGCCTCCATCAGGCAAACTCCTCCAGGAAAGACCTTTGTTTCTCCACGCCAACGCCTCGGAATCCTCAAATGGGGTCACTCCTCCCATCTCGCAGGTCATGCGGGCATCAAGAAATCTGTGCAACTCATCTCTCGCTTCTATTGGTGGCCGACTCTAGAGACAGATGTGGTGGACTTTGTGCGAGCCTGCACTATCTGTGCCCGGGATAAGACTCCTCGCCAGAAGCCCGCTGGTTTTCTTCATCCTCTGCCTGTCCCCGAACAGCCTTGGTCTCTGATTGGTATGGATTTTATTACTGACTTACCCCCATCCCGTGGCAACACTGTTATTTGGGTGGTCGTTGATCGATTCTCCAAAATGGCACATTTCATCCCTCTTCCTGGTCTTCCTTCAGCGCCTCAGTTGGCTAAACAATTTTTTGTACATATTTTTCGTCTTCACGGGTTGCCTACGCAGATCGTCTCGGATAGAGGCGTCCAATTCGTGTCTAAATTCTGGAGGGCTCTCTGTAAACAACTCAAGATTAAATTAAATTTTTCTTCTGCATATCATCCTCAATCCAATGGACAAGTAGAAAGAATTAACCAGGTCTTGGGTGATTATTTACGACATTTTGTTTCCTCCCGCCAGGATGACTGGGCAGATCTTCTACCTTGGGCCGAATTCTCGTATAATTTCAGAGTCTCTGAATCTTCCTCCAAATCCCCATTTTTCGTGGTGTACGGCCGTCACCCTCTTCCCCCCCTCCCTACCCCCTTGCCCTCTGGTCTGCCCGCTGTGGATGAAATTTCTCGTGATCTTTCCATCATATGGAGAGAGACCCAAAATTCTCTCTTACAGGCTTCATCACGCATGAAGAAGTTCGCGGATAAGAAAAGAAGAGCTCCTCCCATTTTTTCCCCTGGAGACAAGGTATGGCTCTCCGCTAAATATGTCCGCTTCCGTGTCCCTAGCTATAAGTTGGGACCACGCTATCTTGGTCCTTTCAAAATTTTGTGCCAGATTAATCCTGTCTCTTACAAACTTCTTCTTCCTCCTTCTCTTCGTATTCCTAATGCCTTTCACGTTTCTCTTCTTAAACCACTTATCATTAACCGTTTCTCTCCCAAATCTGTTCCTCCCACTCCTGTTTCCGGCTCCTCGGACATCTTCTCCGTCAAAGAGATTTTGGCATCCAAAAAGGTCAGAGGGAAAACCTTTTTTTTAGTGGATTGGGAGGGTTGTGGTCCAGAAGAGAGATCCTGGGAACCTGAGGACAATATCCTAGACAAAAGTCTGCTCCTCAGGTTCTCAGGCTCTAAGAAGAGGGGGAGACCCAAGGGGGGGGGGTACTGTTACGCCGAGCGCTCCGGGTCCCCGCTCCTCCCCGGAGCGCTCGCTACACTCTCCCCACTGCAGCGCTCCGGTCAGATCCACTGACCCGGGGCGCTGCGATACCGCCTCCAGTCGGGATGCGATTCGCGATGCGGGTAGCGCCCGCTCGCGATGCGCACCCCGGCTCCCGTACCTTACTCGCTCTCCGTCAGTCCTGTCCCGGCGCGCGCGGCCCCGCTCCCTAGGGCGCGCGCGCGCCGGGTCTTTGCGATTTAAAGGGCCACTGCGCCGCTGATTGGCGCAGTGGTTCCAATTAGTGTTATCACCTGTGCACTTCCCTATATCACCTCACTTCCCCTGCACTTCCTTGCCGGATCTTGTTGCCATCGTGCCAGTGAAAGCGTTTCCTTGTGTGTTCCTAGCCTGTGTTCCAGACCTCCTGCCGTTGCCCCTGACTACGATCCTTGCTGCCTGCCCCGACCTTCTGCTACGTCCGACCTTGCTTCTGTCTACTCCCTTGTACCGCGCCTATCTTCAGCAGCCAGAGAGGTTGAGCCGTTGCTAGTGGATACGACCTGGTCACTACCGCCGCAGCAAGACCATCCCGCTTTGCGGCGGGCTCTGGTGAAAACCAGTAGTGACTTAGAACCGATCCACTAGCACGGTCCACGCCAATCCCTCTCTGGCACAGAGGATCCACTACCTGCCAGCCGGCATCGTGACAGCTGTCTACGCTAGTGCCGGGAGCTGTCTATGCTAGTACCGGGAGCTGTCTATGCTAGTGCCGTGAGCTGTCTACACTAGTGCTGTGAGCTGTCTACACTAGTGCTGGGTGCTGTCTATGCTAGTGCCAGGTGCTGTCTACGCTAGTGCCGGGTGCTGTCTATGCTAGTGCCGGGAGCTGTCTATGCTAGTGCCGGGTGCTGTCTACGCTAGTGCCGGGAGCTGTCTATGCTAGTGCCCCGAGCTGTCTACGCTAGTGCCGTGAGCTGTCTACACTAGTGCTGTGAGCTGTCTACACTAGTGCCAGGTGCTGTCTACGCTAGTGCCGTGAGCTGTCTACGCTAGTGCCGGGTGCTGTCTACGCTAGTGCCGGGTGCTGTCTACGCTAGTGCCGGGTGCTGTCTACGCTGGTGCCGGGTGCTGTCTACGCTAGTGCCGTAAGCTGTCTATGCTAGTGCCGGGTGCTGTCTACGCTAGTGCCGGGTGCTGTCTACGCTAGTGCCGTGAGCTGTCTACGCTAGTGCCGGGTGCTGTCTATGCTAGTGCCGGGTGCTGTCTACACTAGTGCCGTGAGCTGTCTACACTATTGCTGTGAGCTGTCTACACTAGTGCCGTGAGCTGTCTACACTATTGCCGTGAGCTGTATACACTAGTGCCATGTATACTAATGCCGTGAGCTGTCTACACTATTGCCGGGAGCTGTCTACACTAGTGTCGTGTATATTAATGCCGTGAGCTGTCTACGCTAGTGCCGGGTGATGTCTACGCTAGTGCCGGGAGCTGTTTATTCTAGTGCCGGGAGCTGTCTAAGCCAGTGCCGGGTGCTGTCTACGCTAGTGCCGGGAGCTGTCTATGCTAATGCCGGGTGCTGTCTATGCTAGTACCAGGTGCTGTCTACGCTAGTGCCGGGAGCTGTCTATGCTAGTGCCGGGTGCTGTCTACGCTAGTGCCGGGAGCTGTCTA
This sequence comes from Hyla sarda, assembly GCF_029499605.1. NCBI lineage: Eukaryota > Metazoa > Chordata > Amphibia > Anura > Hylidae > Hyla > Hyla sarda. The sequence goes on along the minus strand of NC_079196.1, from coordinate 1,947,142 downwards.
TGCTAGTGCCGGGAGCTGTCTATGCTAGTGCCGTGAGCTGTCTACACTAGTGCTGTGAGCTGTCTACACTAGTGCTGGGTGCTGTCTATGCTAGTGCCAGGTGCTGTCTACGCTAGTGCCGGGTGCTGTCTATGCTAGTGCCGGGAGCTGTCTATGCTAGTGCCGGGTGCTGTCTACGCTAGTGCCGGGAGCTGTCTATGCTAGTGCCCCGAGCTGTCTACGCTAGTGCCGTGAGCTGTCTACACTAGTGCTGTGAGCTGTCTACACTAGTGCCAGGTGCTGTCTACGCTAGTGCCGTGAGCTGTCTACGCTAGTGCCGGGTGCTGTCTACGCTAGTGCCGGGTGCTGTCTACGCTAGTGCCGGGTGCTGTCTACGCTGGTGCCGGGTGCTGTCTACGCTAGTGCCGTAAGCTGTCTATGCTAGTGCCGGGTGCTGTCTACGCTAGTGCCGGGTGCTGTCTACGCTAGTGCCGTGAGCTGTCTACGCTAGTGCCGGGTGCTGTCTACGCTAGTGCCGGGTGCTGTCTACGCTAGTGCCGGGTGCTGTCTATGCTAGTGCCGGGTGCTGTCTACGCTAGTGCCAGGTGCTGTCTACACTTGTTACAAAATGAAGAAAGTTCTATGATATTATTTATCTGATGGAGACCGGGAATAACAAGGAATCCACATACAGAACCTCATCCATGTGGGAAGAGTTACTGTTCAATGTCATGTAATGAGACGACTCTGCTCAATCTGTTTATACTATACTGGAAAGCTGACAAGTGTCATAAAAAAAATTAAAAAACCCTGCTTGTCCTCAGTGTACAGAGCCCTGCTTGTCCTCAGTGTACAGAGCCCTGCTTGTCCTCAGTGTACAGAACCCTGCTTGTCCTCAGTGTACAGAGCCCTGCTTGTCCTCAGTGTACAGAACCCTGCTTGTCTTCAGTGTACAGAGCCCTGCTTGTCCTCAGTGTACAGAACCCTGCTTGTCCTCAGTGTACAGAGCCCTGCTTGTCCTCAGTGTACAGAGCTCTGCTTGTCCTCAGTGTACAGGGCCCGCTTGTCCTCAGTGTACAGAGCCCTGCTTGTCCTCAGTGTACAGAACCCTGCTTGTCCTCAGTGTACAGAGCTCTGCTTGTCCTCAGTGTACAGGGCCCGCTTGTCTTCAGTGTACAGAGCCCTGCTTGTCCTAAGTGTACAGAGCCCTGCTTGTCCTCAGTGTACAGAGCCCTGCTTGTCCTCAGTGTACAGAGCCCCGCTTGTCCTCAGTGTACAGAGCCCTGATTGTCCTCAGTGTACAGAGCCCCGCTTGTCCTCAGTGTACAGAGCAATGCTTGTCCTCAGTGTACAGAGCCCTGCTTGTCCTCAGTGTACAGAGCCCCGCTTGTCCTTAGCGTACAGAGCCCCGCTTGTCCTTAGCGTACAGAGCCCCGCTTGTCCTCAGTGTACAGAGCCCCGCTTGTCCTCAGTGTACAGAGCCCCACTTGTCCTCAGTGTACAGAGCCCCGCTTGTCCTCAGTGAACATAGCCCTGCTTGTCCTCAGTGTACAGAGCAACGCTTGTCCTCAGTGTACAGAGCCCCGCTTGTCCTCAGTGTACAGAGCCCCGCTTGTCCTCAGTGTACAGAGCCCTGATTGTCCTCAGTGTACAGAGCCCTGCTTGTCCTCAGTGTACAGAGCCCCGCTTGTCCTCAGTGAACAGAGCCCTGCTTGTTCTCAGTGTACAGAGCCCTGCTTGTCCTTAGTGTACAGAGCCCTGCTTGTCCTCAGTGTACAGAGCCTCGCTTGTCCTCAGTGTACAGAGCCCCGCTTGTCCTCAGTGTACAGAGCCCCGCTTGTCCTCAGTGTACAGAGCCCTGCTTGTCCTCAGTGTACAGAGCTCTGCTTGTCCTCAGTGTACAGGGCCCGCTTGTCCTCAGTGTACAGAGCCCTGCTTGTCCTCAGTGTACAGAGCCCAGCTTGTCCTCAGTGTACAGAGCCCTGATTGTCCTCAGTGTACAGAGCCCCGCTTGTCCTCAGTGTACAGAGCCCTGCTTGTCCTCAGTGTACAGAGCCCCGCTTGTCCTCAGTGTACAGAGCCCTGCTTGTCCTCAGTGTACAGAGCCCCGCTTGTCCTCAGTGTACAGAGCCCTGCTTGTCCTCAGTGTACAGAGCCCCCTTGGCTTGTCATCAGTGTACAGAGCCCTGCTTGTCCTCAGTGTACAGAGCCCTGCTTGTCCTCAGTGTACGGAGCTCCTCTTGTAGTGATAAGCGGCAGGGGCCATATTCGAATTTGTGATACTTCATGAATATATGGATGAATATTTGTCCTATGTTCGCTTTGTTCGCTATGTTCGCTATGTTCGTTTATTTATATATTTGCAAATATTTTTATATTTACATATGCGCATGAATTCACATATTCACATAAATTTGCATATTCGCAAAAAAAACGAATATTCATCATTACAAATACATATCACTATATTATAAATATTTTCAAAATCACGAAATGACAAAATTTGTGGTAAAAATTAGCATTTTGAATATTCGCGCTCAACTCTACCCACTTGTCCACCCACATTTCCTGTATTTGGACTCCTCACAAAGACACACAGACAATAGCTGCAGGGACAAATACTATTTTTTTTTCCACCAATATATATTACACAATCAAATATACATATAATGACATTATCTATATTATATACAAAGTTTTTGCTAATGACAGGTTTAAATGATTCTGTAAGTCCGAAATTGCCGATTTTTGGTCACACTCCAGAAGAAATAAAAAGTGGTGCAGATAAAAACGACATATCATGGCGCAAAAAATTACCCTCATACAGCCGCGTGTACGGAGGAAAAATAAAAAAGTTATAGGGGTCAGAATAGGGCAATCACAATAATAGTAAACGTGTAACCATAGGGATCATTGACCTGTATCGCATTGACCCACGGAATAAAGAAAACGTGGCAGATTTACTGTAAAGTGTTATGTCTCATAGAAGGCGAGGAGGAAAAAACGAACACACAAAAAAAGGAAATTGGATTCATACTTAAAGGGGTACTCCCACCCTAGACATCTTATCCCCTATCCAAAGGATAGGGGATAAGATGTCTGATCGCGGGGGTCCCGCCGCTGGGGATCCCCGCATTATTGCTTGCGGCACCCACCTGTGTTCTCACCGCTGGAGCCGCGGCCGTCACGCCAGAACAGCTGGAGGGTCTCAGTCGCGACTCTGGGAACTGAAGTCCGTGACGTCAGGTCTCCGCTCCGTGTGACATCACGCCCGTCCCCTCAATGCAAGTCTATGGGAGGGGGCGTGACGGCCGTCACGCCCCCTCCCATAGACTTGCATTGAGAGGACGGGCGTGACGTCACACGTGGGCGGAGTCCTGACGTCACGGACTTCCGTTCCCGGACTCGTGACTCAGACCCTCCAGCGGTTCTGGTGAGAACACAGGTGGGTGCCTCAAACAATAATGCGGGGGTCCCCAGCGGCGGGACCCCCGCAATCAGACATCCTTTGGATAAGGGGATAAGATGTCTAGGGTGGGAGTACCCCTTTAAGAGGTTAACTAGAAATAAAACAAAAAAAAAAAAAAAAAAAAATAACAAATACACAAAGAATTACATATTTATAAATAAAACCTAATAGATCTTTCATATTCTGATGAAACTTTTGACCTGTTCACCTTTTAGGAACAGAATATTTTTCCTCTTTTTTTTTATAACTTTCTGTCTTAGTTTTATGTTACCATTTTCTGTATCATAAATAAAAAAAATTAAAACAATGAATTTTTCTTACAAATGGTGAATGAGGCTTGAAGTGAATGGTAAATAAAGGTTGTTATGTTTTTATGTTTGTGACCATAACAAATGTGCGTACGTATTCTTTCATGTTTATGTTCTTTTACATATTTTAAGTAAAGTTTATTTTTTGTGAAGGATTCTTTTCGGTCTCTCTTAAAGCCCAAAATTCCTCCTAACCTCGTCCTGCTGACACAGCTACAGTTTGTTACAGTGTATCAGTGCAGGAGTTTTCAGCCTGAAGAACAGGACGTAGGAGAGATTGGTCACAGAACTTACATTATATATTATTCATACATTATATGAAATCCACATTCCCTTTCATTGACAGCCAACATCTGTTCGGGCATGCTGGGAGTTGTAGTTTTGCGTTGTATGGAGGTTCACAGTGTGGAGATTTAGCTGGTGTTTCCCAACCAGTGTGTCTCCAACTGTTGCAAAACAACAACTCCCAGCATGCCCGGACAGCCAGGACTAGGAAAACAGTGCCTCCCCTGTCCTCAGGTTGTGTGTGGTATTGCATCTCTGTTCCAAGCAGTGTTACCCAACAAAAGAGCCTTTAGCTGTTGCAAAACTACAACTCCCAGCATGCCCGGCAGCCGAAAGCTGGAGGCACCTTGGTTGGGAAAAACTGCCCTTATGATATAATGTTACATTATGGGCTGAAATACTTGCTGGACGTTTTAGTTTTGTAACAGCTGGAGGCACCCTAGTTGGGAAACACTGCCCTAATGACGTAAAGTTACATCATGGACTGAAATATTTGCTGTCAGTTGTAGTTTTGCAACAGCTGTAGGCACCCTAGTTGGGAAACACTGCCCTTATGACATAAAGTTACATCATGGGTGGAAATACTTGCTGGGAGTTGTAGTTTTGCAGCAGCTGGAGGGCCACAGTTTGGACACCATTGCTCTTTTCTGCAAAACTACAACTCCCATCATGATAATCATTGTAGTTTTGCAACTTCTGGAGAGCCACATGTAAGGGAACCCTTCTCTAGGTTAACCCTTTATGTGTCTTTGTGGCTCTGTCCCATATCCAGACCCTCCCTCCTCCTGACACAAGTGTTAGGAACCTTTTCCAGGAACCAAGAAGCTAATTTTAGTTTTTTTCCGCTTTGCTGCCCGTCTGGACCCGGTGTCAGCGCTTTCTGCCCTCCGGGGTTCTATTCTCCGGCTCAGTGATAACACATCAGATAAGGGATGAAGTGAAGCCGCTCTTCCATGGACGCCATCATCCTGACGTCACCGGGATCGGGCGTGTGGATACAGATTGGCCGCTGATCTCGCTATCAGATCTTGACAATTATGTTGGAAGTTCAAAATGAGGGGGAGGTTGTTGTTTTTTTTATTTTTATTTTTTTCCTTTAAGGATTTATTTTTTTTTCAGATAAAAAAAAAAAATAAAGGCAAAAATGAGTTGTGTGGAAATGTAGCCTTAAAATACTTTGGATAGGGGGTAACATGTCTAGGGGAGCAGCACCTTATTTTGAACTTCCAACATAATTGGCAAGATCTGATAGCGAGATCAGCGGCCAATCTGTATCCACACGCCCGATCCCGGTGACGTCAGGATGATGGCGTCCATGGAAGAGCGTCTTCACTTCATCCCTTATCTGATCCGTTATCACTGAGCCGGAGAATAGAACCCCGGAGGGCAGAAAGCGCTGACACCGGGTCCAGACGGGCAGCAAAGCGGAAAAAATCTAAAATTAGCTTCTTGTTTCCTGGAAAAGGTTCCTAACATTTGTGTCAGGAGGAGGGAGGGTCTGGATATGGGACAGAGCCACAAAGACACATAAAGGGTTAACCTAAAGGGGATAACATATCTGATCACGGGGGTCCAGACGCTGCCCTCCCCCTCGATCTCCGGGCCGGCACTTCAGCGTCTAGGAACACGGAAGCCTGAGGCGTGTTCGTGATGTCACACCACGCCCCCTCCATTCATGTCTATGGGAGGGGGCGTGACGGTTAGTGCATATGTGTCACGCCCCCTCCATTCATGTCTATGGGAGGGGGCGTGACGGTTAGTACATAGGTGTCACGCCCCCTCCATTCATGTCTATGGGAGGGGGCGTGGTGGTTAGTACATAGGTGTCACGCCCCCTCCATTCATGTCTATGGGAGGGGGCGTGGCGGTTAGTACATATGTGTCATGCCCCCTCCATTCATGTCTATGGGAGGGGGCATGACGGTTAGTACATAGGTGTCACGCCCCCTCCATTCATGTCTATGGGAGGGGGCGTGGTGGTTAGTGCATAGGTGTCACGCCCCCTCCATTCATGTCTATGGGAGGAGGCGTGGTGGTTAGTGCATAGGGGTCACGCCCCCTCCATTCATGTCTATGGGAGGGGGCGTGACGGTTAGTACATAGGTGTCACGCCCCCTCCATTCATGTCTATGGGAGGGGGCATGGCGGTTAGTACATAGGTGTCATGCCCCCTCCATTCATGTCTATGGGAGGGGGCATGGCGGTTAGTACATAGGTGTCACGCCCCCTCCATTCATGTCTATGGGAGGGGGCATGGCGGTTAGTACATAGGTGTCACGCCCCCTCCATTCATGTCTATGGGAGGGGGCATGACGGTTAGTACATAGGTGTCACGCCCCCTCCATTCATGTCTATGGGAGGGGGCATGGCGGTTAGTACATAGGTGTCACGCCCCCTCCATTCATGTCTATGGGAGGGGGCGTGACGGTTAGTACATAGGTGTCACGCCCCCTCCATTCATGTCTATGGGAGGGGGCATGGCGGTTAGTACATAGGTGTCACGCCCCCTCCATTCATGTCTATGGGAGGGGGCATGGCGGTTAGTACATAGGTGTCACGCCCCCTCCATTCATGTCTATGGGAGGGGGCGTGGCGGTTAGTACATAGGTGTCACGCCCCCTCCATTCATGTCTATGGGAGGGGGCATGGCGGTTAGTACATAGGTGTCACGCCCCCTCCATTCATGTCTATGGGAGGGGGCGTGGCGGTTAGTACATAGGTGTCACGCCCCCTCCATTCATGTCTATGGGAGGGGGTGTGGCGGTTAGTACATAGGTGTCACGCCCCCTCCATTCATGTCTATGGGAGGGGGCGTGGTGGTTAGTACATAGGTGTCACGCCTCCTCCCGTAGACATGACTGGAGGGGGTGGTCGCCAGTCAAACGGGATGGAGCAGAGTTCGCCAGGGCTGGACCGGGGATAAAGACCAGCCCTGGAAATGATTGCATACCAGCCCCACAGCACTGTGTCATGATGCCAGCCAACAGCCGGCATGCGGGCAGGCATATATATATATATATACGGTATTTATCGGCATATAACACGCATTTCTTAGGCAAAAATTATCTACGTGTCACATGCCAATAAACTGTTTCTGGCCCCGCAGAAGCCATTGCAGTTCAATGATTTTATGTGGGGGCTTTAAATGATTGAACTGCAGCAGATTCTCCGGGGCCAGTGCCCCACTACCGCTGCCCGCTTCCCTCCCAATCCCCAGTTTTATAGTAACATGTCCTAGGGACCGCGCTCCTTCAGGCTCCAGCCGCATCCTGTGCCTCAACGCGACATCACTCGTCAGAGCGCCGCACAGTGACAGCTCAGGACGCCACCGGGGAAGGAATTAGGAACATAGGTCAGTTTGCAGGCAGGCATGCTCCCCCCCCCTTTAGATTAGGTAGATAGGTTGGTTGGCAGGCAGACAGAACCCCCCCCCCCCCCTGTGGATTAGGTAGATAGGTTGGTTGACAGGCAGGCTCCCCCTTTAGATTAGGCAGATAGGTAGACAGCCAGATACCACTCCCCCCCCTCCCCCCACATTGGGCAGACAGGTCCACAGGCACCCTAATCCTCCTCACGTTCAGTGGCAGTATTTGTGAAATAAAAAAAAGGGACTTACCTAATAATTGCACCCACAAAGTCACATTCTTTCCGACGGGCCCAATAAAGTCTGCGTCCTAGCGCGGGCGGCGTGATGACGTCCTGCGTGGCCTATGACGGGGCTGGGAGCTTATAGCTCCTAACTCCGCCATTCTGGGGCCGCTGCATACAAGGTCCTGATACTAGTACCAGGACCTTGCATTCTAGTGTGCATGGGCGGCCCGGCCGCGCTCCAATCTAGAAGAATGGGTCAGGTGACTGAGCACAGGCCGGCCACTGCCAGCCCCAGGGTGAGCGGCCTACCGGGGATTTTCCTGGTATGCTGTAGGCCAGTCCGGCCCTGGAGTTCGCTCTGTGCACTGGAGGACTGGGGTGTTGTGGTGGAGATCGCGGCCGGACCCCCACAATCAGACATTTTACCCCCTTTGGATAGGGGGTACAATGTCTAGAGGGGAAGTACCCCTTTAATCTATTCTATGTTGGTTTTTTTGCAACCCGGGATTTTTTCTTGCAAAACTACAACTCCCAGCATGCCTGGACAGCCAAAGAAAAATATTGTACGGATACAGATTGTCTTCTGATTGTGAAGATCTGATCTCGCAGTCAGAAACTAAAAAAGTTCCTGCTTCGGAGGCTGAAAGTAATAGAGACTTAGGTTTAGTTTTAACATTTTATTTATTTATTTAGCAAAAATGTCTAAAAAAAAAAAAAAAAAAATCACCAATTATTTTTTGATGGAGAAAATGTTATTGGGAGACAATAGGGAAATATGAGTCTGGACCCACATGGGATTTTTTCCTTTGATGTGTTTTTCGCTCTTCATTGGTGTTTTTTGGCTCATTATCAGACTTTGGCGTCTAACATCCTAATGGGGGTTTAGCATTGGCGCATTTTATTTTTTTTATTTTTAGTGTCAACCCCCTGTCCTGCCTTAATTCTTTAATACAAATTATTAAGTCCCATGATGAAGGAATCACATGACTTGTAATGAAAAAAAAAAAATACAGGGGATAAAATGCCAAAGAAAAACACCAAAACCAACCCTGGGTGCCTGGACAGCCATTGGTATGAAAAACTTGGCTCCATTCACTTCAATAGAACTGAGCTGTAATACCACACACAACCTGAGGTAGAGATGGCGCTGTTTCTGGTATGTATGTTTATTCTTTTCCAGGGTAACCTTTTAAAGGGGTGGTTCGTCCCTGGATATCTTTTACTCTATCCAAAGGGGAAGGATAGGGGGAAAGATTTCTAATTGTGGGGGGATTTCCCTCAATCAGACATCTTATCCCCTATCCTTTGGAGTCTGTATGGACGTAAATGCAAAGCAAGCACAGAACTTGAGGGGTTAATATGTTTTTCACCTTTATACAATGTTTATAGTTTTAGTTAAAAAAATAAATAAAAATATTCTGACCAATATAATAGTCAGATGGTGTAAAGTGTCCCAGACCGCAAAAAAACACAAAACATTAGGAAGAATCGGTTTTGCATTATGCCCCGCCCATTTACACAGGACACACCCCCAATCTACATGGAAACTTAGTTTATAAGGTTGAAAAAAGAGCCAAGAAGTTCACTCAATGAATCCGTAATGTGTCCTTAATGTGTGGATCCAGAGGAATTTACCCCCCCCCCCCATGAGGCTCATTCCAATTGCCCCATGTGAGGAAAAATTCCTTCCCGGCCCAAAATATGTCATCAGAATAAATCCCGGGATGTTCTGTCCCTATAGATCTAGTATCCATAACCTGTAAAGTTATTATCTCCAGAAATGTATCCAGACCCCTCCTCCTGGACTATTTTATTAAAGGGGAACTCTGGGAAAACATTTTTTTTTAAATCAGCTGATGCCAGAAAGTTACTTAACCCCTTAGGGACTCAGCCTATTTTCACCTTAAGGACTCAGCCCTTTTTTGCAATTCTGACCACTGTCCCTTTATGCATTAATAACTCTGATGCTTTTACCGATTATTCGGATTCCGAGATAGTTTTTGGTGACATATTCTACTTTAACACATTGGTAAATTTTCGGCGTTACTTGCATCCTTTCTTGGTGAAAAATCCCAAAATGTCATGAAAATTTAGCATTTTTCTAACTTTGAAACTCTCTGCTTGAAAGGAAAATTGATATTCCAAATAAATGTTATATTGATTCACAAATACAATATGTCTACTATAAGTTGGCATCATAAGATAGACATATTTTAACTTTTTGAAAAAATTAGAGGGCTTCAAAGTAAAGCAGCAATTTTCCAAATTTTCACAAAAATTTCCAAATCTGAATTTTTCAGGGACCAGTTAAGTTTGAAGTTGACTTGTGGAGTGTTTCTGTGAGAAATACCACATAAATGAACCCATTAAAGAAAGTACACCCCTCAAAGTATTCAAAAGGACATTCAGAAAGTTTGTTAACCCTTTAGGTGTTTCACAAGAATAGCAGCAATGTGGAGGAGAAAAATCAAAATCTGCATTTTTTACACTAACATGTTCTTGTAACCCCATTTTTTTCATTTTTAAAAGTTGTATTAGGAGAAAAAGCCCCCCAAAATTTGTAGCCCAATTTCTCTCGAGTATGGAAATACCTCATATGTTGACATAAAGTGCTCTGCGGGCGCACAACATGGCTCAAGAGGGAAAGAGCAACTGTGGGATTTCTTCAAGCAAATTTTGCTGTCATGGTTTTTGGGGGCCATGTTGCATTTAGAAAGCCCCCATGGTGCCAGAACAGCAAAAAAAAAAAAAAAAAACACATGGGATACTATTTTGGAAATTACACCTCTCAAGGAACATAACAAGGGGTATAGTGAGCCTTAACACCCCACAGGTATTTGACGACTTTACGTTGAAGTTAGGTGTGAAAATGGAAAATTTGATTTTTAACACTAAAATGATGGTGTTACACCAAATTTTTCATTTTCACATGGTGTAATAGTAGAAAATGGACCCCAAAATTTGAAGCCCAATTTCTCCCGGTTAAGAAAATGCGCCATATGTGGATGTTAAGTGCTCTGCTGGCGCACTACAGGTCTCAGAACAGAAGGAGCGCCATTGGATTTTTGGAAAGAGAATTTTGCTGAAATTGAAGTCGGGGGCTATGTGCATTTACAAGCCTCCCATGGTGCCAGAACAGCAGAAACCCCCCACATGTGACACCATTTTGGAATCTAGACCCCTCCAGGAACATAACAAGGGTTACAGTGAGTACTTACACCTCACAGGTTTTTTAAACAGTGGGCCGTAAAAGTGAAATAATTGATTTTTAAGATTGAATTGTTGGTTTTAACCAATTTTTATTTTTAGTTTTACAAGTAGTAAGAAAAAAAAATCTCCACAAAATTTGTAGCCCAATTTCTCCAGAATAAGAAAATACCCCATATAAGGGGGAAAAGCACTATGCGGGTGCAAAACAGAGCTTAGGAGTGAGACAACACCGATGAGATTTGAGGCCTAAAGTGGTGCTTTGAACTGCAATGGTTGAGGTTCTGACGTAAAATAAAAAAAATAAAAAAACGGCAAGTGACCACAATTTTGAAACTACACCCCTCAAGGAAGGTAACAAGGGGTACAGTGAGTACTTATACCTCACAGGTTTTTTTGAACAAAGGACCGTAAATTGAAAAATTTTATTTTTTTACGCTAAAATGCTGGGGTTACCTAATTTTTTACATTTTCACAAGGGTTAATGGGAGTAATTGGGTTACAAATTTTGGAGGGCTTTTTCTCCTGACTATGGAAACACATCCACATATGGGGTAACGTGCTGGGCGGGCGCACAACAAGGCTCAGAAGTCATAGAGGTCACTTTGTATTTGTGGCCTATGGCATATCAGTAGCTGACGGTTACATACATTCCGAGGAAAATACAAAAATGAAACACCCACATGTGACCCCATTACAGAAAGTACCCACCCTGAGGAATGGGTATAGGGGAGCAGTGATCCCATTATATACAGTACCCCCCTGAGGAATGGGTATAGGGGAGCAGTGATCCCATTATATACAGTACACCCCCTGAGGAATGGGTATAGGGGAGCAGTGATACCATTATATACAGTACCCCCCCTGAGGAATGGGTATAGGGGAGCAGTGACCCCATTATATACAGTACACCCCCTGAGGAATGGGTATAGGGGAGCAGTGACCCCATTATATACAGTACACCCCCTGAGGAATGGGTATAGGGGAGCAGTGACCCCATAACAGAAAGTACCCCATTATATACAGTACACCCCCTGAGGAATGGGTATAGGGGAGCAGTGATACCATTATATACAGTACCCCCCCTGAGGAATGGGTATAGGGGAGCAGTGACCACATTATATACAGTACACCCCCTGAGGAATGGGTATAGGGGAGCAGTGACACCATTACAGAAAGTACCCCCCTGAGGAATGGGTATAGGGGAGCAGTGACACCATTACAGAAAGTATCCCCCCCCTGAGGAATGGGTATAGGGGAGCAGTGACCCCATTATATACAGTACCCCCCTAAGGAATGGGTATAGGGGAGCAGTGACACCATTACAGAAAGTACCCACCCTGAGGAATGGGTATAGTGGAGCAGTGACCCCATTATATACAGTACACCCCCCTGAGGAATGGGTATAGGGGAGCAGTGACCACATTATATACAGTACACCCCCTGAGGAATGGGTATAGGGGAGCAGTGACCCTATTATATACAGTACACCCCCTGAGGAATGGGTATAGGGTAGCAGTGACACCATTACAGAAAGTAACCCCCCTGAGGAATGGGTATAGGGGAGCAGTTACCCCATTATATACAGTACCCCCCTGAGGAATGGGTATAGGGGAGCAGTGACACCATTACAGAAAGTAATCCCCCTGAGGAATGGGTATAGGGGAGCAGTGACCCCATTATATACAGTACACCCCCTGAGGAATTGGTATAGGGGAGCAGTGATCCCATTATATACAGTACACCCCCTGAGGAATGGGTATAGGGGAGCAGTGATCCCATTATATACAGTACCCCCCTGAGGAATGGGTATAGGGGAGCAGTGACACCATTACAGAAAGTACCCACCCTGAGGAATGGGTATAGGGGAGCAGTGACCCCATTATATACAGTACACCTCCTGAGGAATGGGTATAGGGGAGCAGTGACACCATTACAGAAAGTACCCACCCTGAGGAATGGGTATAGGGGAGCAGTGACCCCATTATATACAGTACATCTCCTGAGGAATGGGTATAGGGGGAGCAGTGACACCATTACAGAAAGTACCCCCCCCCCCTGAGGAATGGGTATAGGGGAGCAGTGACACCATTACAGAAAGTAACCCCCTGAGGAATGGGTATAGGGGAGCAGTGACCCCATTATATACAGTACCCCCCTGAGGAATGGGTATAGGGGAGCAGTGACACCATTACAGAAAGTAACCCCCCTGAGGAATGGGTATAGGGGAGCAGTGACCCCATTATATACAGTACACCTCCTGAGGAATGGGTATAGGGGAGCAGTGGCACCATTACAGAAAGTACCCCCCCCCTGAGGAATGGGTATAGGAAGCAGTGACACCATTACAGAAAGTACCCCCCCCCCCCCTGAGGAATGGGTTTAGGGGAGCAGTGACCCCATTATATACAGTACCCCCCTAAGGAATGGGTATAGGGGAGCAGTGACACCATTACAGAAAGTACCCACCCTGAGGAATGGGTATAGTGGAGCAGTGACCCCATTATATACAGTATACCCCCCTGAGGAATGGGTATAGGGGAGCAGTGACCACATTATATACAGTACACCTCCTGAGGAATGGGTATGGGGGAGCAGTGACCCTATTATATACAGTACACCCCCTGAGGAATGGGTATAGGGGAGCAGTGACACCATGACAGAAAGTAACCCCCTGAGGAATGGGTATAGGGGAGCAGTGACCCCATTATATAAAGAACCCCCCTGAGGAATGGGTATAGGGGAGCAGTGACACCATTACAGAAAGTAACCCCCCTGAGGAATGGGTATAGGGGAGCAGTGACCCCATTATATACAGTACACCCCCTGAGGAATTGGTATAGGGGAGCAGTGATCCCATTATATACAGTACCCCCCTGAGGAATGGGTATAGGGGAGCAGTGACCCCATTATATACAGTACACCCCCTGAGGAATGGGTATAGGGGAGCAGTGACCCCATTACAGAAAGTATCCACCCTGAGGAATGGGTATAGGGGAGCAGTGACCCCATTATATACAGTACACCTCCTGAGGAATGGGTATAGGGGAGCAGTGACACCATTACAGAAAGTACCCACCCTGAGGAATGGGTATAGGGGGGCAGTGACCCCATTATATACAGTACACCCCCCCCTGAGGAATGGGTATAGGGGAGCAGTGACACCATTACAGAAAGTAACCCCCCTGAGGAATGGGTATAGGGGAGCAGTGATCCCATTATATACAGTACACCCCCTGAGGAATGGGTATAGGGGAGCAGTGACCCCATTATATACAGTACACCCCCTGAGGAATGGGTATAGGGGAGCAGTGATACCATTACGGAAAGTAACCCCCCCTGAGGAATGGGTATAGGGGAGCAGTGATCCCATTATATACAGTACACCCCCTGAGGAATGGGTATAGGGGAGCAGTGATCCCATTATATACAGTACACCCCCTGAGGAATGGGTATAGGGGAACAGTGACCCCATTATATACAGTACCCCTCCCCCCCTGAGGAATGGGTATAGGGGGAGCAGTGATCCCATTATATACAGTACACCCCCTGAGAAATGGGTATAGGGGAGCAGTGACCCCATTATATACAGTACACCCCCCCTGAGGAATGGGTATAGGGGAGCAGTGACCCCATTATATACAGTACACCCCCTGAGGTATGGGTATAGGGGAGCAGTGACCCCATTATATACAGTACACCCCCCCTGGGGAATGGGTATAGGGGAGCAGTGACACCATTACAGAAAGTACCCACCATGTGGAATGGGTATAGGGGTGAAGAGGACATTTTGAACGCACGGGTGTTTCCTACATTTATTTTCCAGGAATGGATGAAGGGTAGCTTTTTGAAAATTGCAATTTTCAACCCATACTCTGCTTCATGTTTCTGGGAACAACTAACATGTGACTCTGAATTGTCGCCTGGAAATACGACAGAGCTCAGCGAGAACTCTTCACATTTGAGGCGGATGTTTGTTACGGACCTAACAGTTAAATACATTCGGAGGAAAATACAAGAAAGGAACACCCACATGTGAGAATACTACAAACAGTACACCCCCTAGGGAAGGTGTATAGGGTGAAGTGGAGATTTGGAACAGACGGGTGTTCCATAAATTTATTTTCCAGGAATGGATGAAGTGTACTATGGGGGGGAAGAAAATTGCAATTTTAGAACTGATATGCCAATTATATTCCGAGAATGATGACCCAGAGTATAGCCGAAAGTAAAAATTATGCCCGCCCCAAACCCTATACTCTGAATCATCATTCTGGGAAGGGGACGTGTGGGGCCGTCCCTATTCTGTTACCTCAAATGCGCAACCCGCTCAGGTGGGGAGAGAGCGCTGCGCATTTGAAACAACTGCAAACCCTCAATGCTGTTGACTTTGTGTCCCATGACCCATTTTTTTTTTTTTTGGGGGGGGGGGGGGGAACATTATCAGGGGTATTGGAAAATATATATTTTTTTTTTGGGGGGGGCGTTGTTTGGCTTTAAAATTTTGAAGACAATGTACTCTGGACTGGTACATTGGAGTCGAATTCTGGGGAATTAAAATTAGGGACAAGGATTAAAATTTAGTACTCCATGGAAGTGCGATACTCCCTGAAACAATCCTTAATGCAGAGGCCCGGATGATTGGGGCAAGTGTCGCATTGAGTGGTGGTGTCCTTACGAATCCCCCTCTTGCAACACGCTCTGCATTTTTTTCTGGGATCGTCCCTTTTTTCCAGTGTGGGGGACCTCACCTGGAAAGTGTTGGCTGGGGACGATCTGGGAAACTGAAGTTCCAGAGGTGTTCTGACCCGCTCTTTGGCGGTCACCATAGATGAGGGCCTTTTAGAACTATCTCTTTGAATTCCAGAAATGTCTGTGTAGCCAGCGTACTGGGATAGTACAAAAGCGTTGTACATGGCAACCTGTACTATGTAGACCACAACTTTTTTGTACCATGCCCGTGTTTTCCGCATGGCTTTCTATGGTTTGAGGACTTGATCAGAAAGATTGTATTCTGGACTACAAGATCAATACTGATTGTAGTCCAGAATACAATCGGGCTTGAGGACCGGTCCCATGGTACCTCGCACAGGGACAGGGGTGCTGCCGTTCCCATGAATTGTGGTGAGCATAAGGACATCCCTCTTGTCCTTATACCGGACCAACAACAGGTTCTCATGGGAAAAGGCACAGGACTCACCCCGGGGGATAGGAGTATGCAGGGGATAGGTCTCTTTGATTCTTCCGGACTGTCCCACAAGCGAGCGTGGATCTGGCGGCGAAGGATGTGAAGAGAGGGATACTAGTATAAAAGTTATCCACGTGAAGGTGGTAACCTTTATCTAGCAATGGGTGCAAAAGGCCCCAAATGATTTTCCCGCTTACACCCAGAGTGGGGGAACAATCTGGGGGTTCAATGCGGGAATCTCGTCCCTCATACACCACAAACTTGCAAGTGTACCCTGAGGTACTCTCGCAAAGTTTATACATCTTTACGCCATACCGCGCCCGCTTGGTAGGGATGTATTGCCGGAAGCTGAGTCTCCCCTTGAAGCTGATGAGAGACTCATCAATAGCGACCTCCCTTCCAGGGACATAGGCCTCCCAAAATTTGGCCCCAAAGTGATTGATGACTGGCCTGATTTTATACAGGCGGTCATACGCGGGATCAGTTCGGTGGGGACATGCCGCATCATCAGCATAATGCAAACATTTCCGAATGGTCTCGAACCGAGGATGGGTCATGGCCATATTGTAGAATGGGGTCTGGTAGAGGACGTCCCCACTCCAATATTGCCTGACACTGGGTTTTTAACTAGGCCCATATGCAGCACGAGGCCCCAAAAGGTCCTCGTTTCGGCTTCATCGACTGGGAACCAGCCATTGGGCCTAGCTAAAAAGGAGCCCGGGTTTGCAGCGACGAACTGTTGGGCATACAGATTCGTCTGCTCAACCATCAGATTGAAAAAGTCGTCACTGAAAAAAAAACTGAAATAGTCCATTTCAGTGAACCCGACAAAGTCAATCTTGATTCCCGAGTCGCCAACAAACTCAGGAATCACGGGCTCGTGGTCCGCTGGCTGAGTCCAGACAAGTTCGCCGGTACGGGGCACCAGTGAACTTGGCCGGGGGGCTTGACTAGTATGAGCGCCAGGGGGACTCATACTACCATGGGGCACAGGGTCAGGAGCAGAGGAGGTTTGCGGACCCGCTTGGCAGCGTCTCCGCCGCCTTGGCTCATCATCAGAACTAGATGATGAGGAGGATGAGGAAATAAGGAAGGTGGGGTCATCCTTGTCCTCAATTATGGCATATGCCTCCTCTGCTGAAAACGCGGGCCATTTCCCTACGGGCCATTTCCCTACTCTAATGGGGGGGGGGGTGAAGTGTATAAATGTGGGGGGAAAAACTTTATTAAACAATAGATGAGGTCCGACACAATAGTAGCAGGTAAAATCCGGTGCTTTATTCAACATGCAGAATAGCAAATGGTACAGGAGACAATAGCCTACGCGTTTCGGGCTGTTGAGCCCTGACTAAGGGCTCAACAGCCTGAAACGCGTAGGCTATTGTCTCCTGTACCATTTGCTATTCTGCATGTTGAATAAAGCACCGGATTTTACCTGCTACTATTGTGCCGGACCTCATCTATTGTTTGTTTGCTGCACGTGGAGAGGAACGCCACCTCTCTGGTCGGAGCACTAGAGCAGCGGTAAGGGGGATCGAGCGGAGGACTTTACATATGGAAAAACTTTATTGGTGTGTGTGTGCTGCGTGTGGTGCGATACTTTTTGCCCTAACCTAACAGAAAAAAACCCTAACAGAAAAAAATATAAACTAAAAAGAAAAAAAAACTTTAAAAAAAAAGACTTCTAGCGCAAAAAAAGCCCTGCGCCCCAAAAAAAGTGTTTGCCTAATCAGTGGTGTGCGAACTGATTAGCGCTTAGTGGCGGCAGGGAGCACAGAAGTCAGTGGGGGTTTCGGCCACTCAGCCCAGAATGTGGCTGGTGGCACATACAGACCCCCACTCAAAATACCCGGAAAATAAAATAAAAAAACGCTTAACAATACGCTTAATAAATGCACCCGCCTGAACCACAAAAAACGCTGATCAGTGATAAGTCACTGACAGCGGTGGGGCAGGCTGCACACAGAGGTACGGTCGCTACGGCCGCCCAATCATATCTGTACTGGGGGGGCAACACAGGTACGCCCTGAATCCTTAAGGATCGGGGATGCATTGCGTATGCATACGCCCTGCGTTTCCAAGAGGTCAATACTTGTCAGCTGCTGTATGCTCCATAGGAAGTTGTGTAGTTCTTTTCAGTCTGACCACAGTGCTTTCTGCTGACACCTCTGTCCATATCAGGAACTGTCCAGAATAGGAGCAAATCCCCATAGAAAACCTCTCCTGCTCTGGACAGTTCCTGACATGGACCAAGGTGTCAGCAGAGAGCACTGTGGTCAGACTGGAAAGAACTACACAACTTCCTGTGGAGCATCAATATATAAATCTGTGTAACTTTCTGGCACCAGTTGATTTAAAAAAAAAATATAATAATAATAATAATAATTCCACCACAGTACCCCTTTAAGTTTCTCATAATCATTTCCTCAGACAGAGTTCAATAATCACACTGCTCTTACATTAAAGAACCCTGTCTGTGCTGGTGTAGAAACCTTCTTTCTTCTAGACCTAGAGAATGCCATACATAGTACCACCATACTGTTGCTGACCAAATCCTGTATACTGAGACCAATATGACCAATTATACCAGTATACAAGGAGGAATATTATCAACTTACATATTACCATCATACTGCTACTGACCAAATCCTGTATACTGAGACCAATATAACTAATAATACCAGTATACAAGGAAGAACATTATCACCATACATATTACCATCATACTGTTACTGACCAAATCCTGAATACTGACCAATATTACACATAATACCAGTCTACATGTAGGAATATTATCAGCATACATATTACCATCATACTGTTACTGACCAAATCCTGTATACTGAGACCAATATAACCAATAATACCAGTATACAAGAAGGAATATCATCATCATATATATTACCATCATACTGTTACTGACCAAATCCTGTATACTGAGACCAATATTACCAATAATACCAGTATACAAGGAGGAATATTATCACCATACACATTACTATGATAATATTACTGACCAAATTCCTGTATACTGAGACCAATATTACCAATAATACCAGTATACAAGGAGGAATATTGTCACCATACATATTACCATCATACTGTTACTGACTAAATCCTGTATACTGAGACCAATATTACCAATAATACCAGTATACAAGGAGGAATATTATCACCATACATATCACAATCATACTGTTATTGATCAAATCCTGTATACTGACACCAATATAACCAATAAAACCAGTATACAAGGATGAATATTATCACTATACATATTATCATCATACTGTTACTGACCAAATCCTGTATACTGAGACAAATATTTCCAATAATACCAGTATACAAGGAGGAATATTATCACCATACATATTACCATCATACTGCTACTGACCAAATCCTGTATACTGAGACCAATATTATCAATTATACCAGTATACAAGGAGGAATATTATCACCATACATATTACTGTCAAACTGTTACTGACCAAATCCTGTATACTGAGACCAATATTTCCAAAACTAACAGTATACAAGGAGGAATATTTTCCCCTCACATATTACCATCATACTGTTACTGACTAAACCCTGTACACTGAGACCAATATTACCAATAATACCAGTATACAAGGAGGAATAATATCAACATACATATTACCATCTTACTGTTACTGACCAAATCCTATATACTGAGACCAATATTACCAATAATACCAGTATACAAGGAGGAATATTATCACAATACATATTACCATCATACTCTTACTGACCAATATAACCAATAATACCAGTATACAAGGAGGAGTATTATCACCTCACATATTACCATCATACTGTTACTGACCAAATCCTGTATTTTGAGGCCAATTTTACCAATAATACAGTATACAAGGAGGAATATTATCACCATACATATTACAGTCATACTGTTACTGACCAATACTAACAATTCAAGGGACAAATAATATAGTGTAACAAGAAACATTACTACTATGCTATTACTAAAAAAAAGAATGTAGTGGGAGTGGTGCCCCAGTGCACTGTGTACCCTTTATTAGAATGTAGTGGGAGTGGGGCCCCCAGTGCACTATGTACCCCTTTATTAGAGGTAGTGGGAGTGGGGCCCCCAGTGCACTGTGTACCCTTTATTAGAATGTAGTGGGAGTGGGGCCCCCAGTGCACTGTGTATCCCTTTATTAGAGGTAGTGGGAGTGGTGCCCCCAGTGCACTGTGTACCCCATTATTAGAATGTAGTGGGAGTGGGGCCCCCAGTGCACTGTGTACCCCTTTATTAGAGGTAGTGGGAGGGGTGCCCCCAGTGCACTGTGTTCCCCTTTATTAAAATGTAGTGGGAGTGGTGCCCCCTATGGATGACAGCTCGTTATCTTGGCTCAGCCGCGTTCTGTCAGAACACAAACCAGACGCCGCTGATCCTCGTCCTGATCTGTTCTCTTGTAACATCTGTTTGTGGCTTTTGCAGTGAAAGTCTGGACATGGCGGCCGCATCATCGTCTTTGTGTAAAGACGACCACGACCACATGTTTATGGGGGACATTGTGAAATCACACCCCTGGTGCTGACGACCTGGCTCTCCACCAGCGATGAGACTGCGGGGCATTATCTGTACGGAGCCCGAGATCTACACAGAGCCGCCGTAATGAGACCACTTAGTGCCCCACTGGACAGAACATTCCGGGGCCACACGTCTGCAGAGCCGCAGAACACTCTCCGAGATTAGGATTGTAACAAAAGTGCAAGACACGGAAAATTAATATCTATCTATCGATCTATCTCATATCCATCTATCTCATATCTATCTATTTCATATCTATCTATCTATCTCATATCGATCTATCTATCTCATATCTATCTATCTCATATCTATCTATCTCATATCTATCTCACATCTATCCATCTATCTCATATCTATCTATATATCTATCTATCTATCTCATATCTATCAATCTCATATCTATCTATCTCATATCTATCTATCTATATCATATCCATCTGTATCATATCTATCTATCTCATATCTGTATATCTATCTATCTCATATCTATCTATCTATCTATCTCATATTTATCTATTTATCTCATATCCATCTATCTCATATCTATCTCATTTCTATCCATCTCATATCAATCTATCTATATCATATCTATCTATCTCATATCTATCTATCTATATCATATCTATCTCATATCTATCTATCTATCTCATATCCGTCTATCTCATATCTATCTATCTCATATCTATCTATCTATCTATCTCATATCCGTCTATCTCATATCTATCTATCTCATATCTATCTATCTATCTATATCATATCTATCTCATATCTATCTATCTCATATCCGTCTATCTCATATCTATCTATCTCATATCTATCTATCTCATGTCTATCTATCTATCTCATATCTATCTCATATTTATCTATCTATCGCATATCTATCTATCTATTTCATATTTATCTATCTCATATCTATCTCTCTCATATCTATCTATCTCATATCTATCTATCTATCTATCTATCTATCTATCTATCCAGTATAGCAGTGAGTGCAGCTCTGAAGTATAGTAGTGAGTGCAGCTCTGAAGTATAATAGTGAGTGCAGCTCTGAAGTATAATAGTGAGTGCAGCTCTGGAGTATAATAGTGAGTGCAGCTCTGAAGTATAATAGTGAGTGCAGCTCTGAAGTATAATAGTGAGTGCAGCTCTGGAGTATAATAGTGAGTGCTGCTCTGGAGTATAATTGTGAGGGCAGCTCTGAAGTATAATAGTGAGTGCAGCTCTGGAGTATAATAGTGAGTGCAGCTCTGGAGTATAATAGTAAGTGCAGCTCTGAAGTGTAGGAGTGAGTGCAGCTCTGAAGTATAATATTGAGAGTAAATCTGAAGTATAAGAGTGAGTGCAGCTCTGATGTATAATAGTGAGTGCAGCTCTGAAGTATAATAGCGAGTGCAGCTCTGTAGTATAATATTGAGTGTAGATCTGAAGTATAATAGTGAGTGCAGCGCTGAAGTATAAGAGTGAGCGAAGATCTGGAGTATTATAGTAAGTGCAGCTTTGAAGTATAAGAGTGAGTGCAGCTCTGAAGTATAATATTGAGTGTAAATCTGAAGTATAAGAGTGAGTGCAGCTCTGAAGTATAATATTGAGTGTAGATCTGAAGTATAATAGTGAGTGCACCTCTGAAGTATAAGAATTAGTGCAGCTCTGAAGTATAAGAGTGAGTGAATATCTGGAGTATAATAGTAAGTGCAGCTCTGAAGTGTAAGAGTGAGTGCAGCTCTGAAGTATAATATTGAGTGTAAATCTGAAGTATAAGAGTGAGTGAAGATCTGGAGTATAATAGTGAGTGCAGCTCTGAAGTATAATAGTGCTGCTCTAAAGTATAGTATTGAGTGCAGCTCTGAAGAATAGTAGTGAGTGCAGCTCTGGAGTATAACAGTGAGTGCAGCTCTGAAGTATAATAGTGAATGCAGCCCTGAAGTATAGTATTGAGTGCAGCTCTGAAGTATAGTATTGAGTGCAGTTCTGAAGTATAGTAGTGAGTGCAGCTCTGGAGTATAATTGTGAGTGCAGCTCTGGAGTATAATAGTGGGTGCAGCTCTAAAGTATAATAGTGAGTGCAGCTCTGAAGCATAGTATTGAGTGCAGCTCTGAAGTATTGTAGTGAGTGCAGCTCTGGAGTATAATAGTGAGTGCAGCTCTGAAGTACAATAGAGAGTGCAGCTCTGAAGTATAATAGTGCAGCTCTAAAGTATAGTATTGAGTGCAGCTCTGAAGAATAGTAGTGAGTGCAGCTCTGGTGTATAATAGTGAGTGCAGCTCTGAAGTATAATAGTATATAGTATTGAGTGCAGCTCTGAAGTATAGTATTGAGTGCAGCTCTGAAATATAGTAGTGAGTGCAGCTCTGAAGTATAGTAGTGAGTGCAGCTCTGAAGTATAGTAGTGAGTGCAGCTCTGGAGTATAATAGTGAGTGCAGCTCTGAAGTATAGTAATGAGTGCCGCTCTGGAGTATAATAGTGAGTGCAGCTCTGAAGTATAGTAGTGAGTGCAGCTCTGGAGTATAATAGTGGTTGCAGCTCTGGAGTATAATAGTGGGTGCAGCTCTAAAGTATAATAGTGAGTGCAGCTCTGAAGCATAGTATTGAGTGCAGCTCTGAAGTATTGTAGTGAGTGCAGCTCTGGAGTATAATAGTGAGTGCAGCTCTGAAGTACAATAGAGAGTGCAGCTCTGAAGTATAATAGTGCAGCTCTAAAGTATAGTATTGAGTGCAGCTCTGAAGAATAGTAGTGAGTGCAGCTCTGGTGTATAATAGTGAGTGCAGCTCTGAAGTATAATAGTATATAGTATTGAGTGCAGCTCTGAAGTATAGTATTGAGTGCAGCTCTGAAATATAGTAGTGAGTGCAGCTCTGAAGTATAGTAGTGAGTGCAGCTCTGGAGTATAATAGTGAGTGCAGCTCTGAAGTATAGTAATGAGTGCCGCTCTGGAGTATAATAGTGAGTGCAGCTCTGAAGTATAGTAGTGAGTGCAGCTCTGGAGTATAATAGTGGTTGCAGCTCTGGAGTATAATAGTGGTTGCAGCTCTAAAGTATAATAGTGAGTGCAGCTCTGAAGCATAGTATTGAGTGCAGCACTGAAGTATTGTAGTGAGTGCAGCTCTGGAGTATAATAGTGAGTGCAGCTCTGAAGTACAATAGAGAGTGCAGCTCTGAAGTATAATAGTGCAGCTCTAAAGTATAGTATTGAGTGCAGCTCTGAAGAATAGTAGTGAGTGCAGCTCTGGTGTATAATAGTGAGTGCAGCTCTGAAGTATAGTATTGAGTGCAGCTCTGAAATATAGTAGTGAGTGCAGCTCTGAAGTATAGTAGTGAGTGCAGCTCTGGAGTATAATAGTGAGTGCAGCTCTGAAGTATAGTAATGAGTGCCGCTCTGGAGTATAATAGTGAGTGCAGCTCTGAAGTATAAGAGTGAGTGCCGCTCTGAAGTATAATAGTGAGTGCAGCTCTGAAGTATAATATTGAGTGTAGATCTGAAGTATAATAGTGAGTGAAGCTCTGAAGTATAATAGTGAGTGTAGCTCTGATGTATAAGAATGAGTGCAGCTCTGAAGTATAAGAGTGAGTTCAGCTCTGGAGTATAATAGTAAGTGCAGCTCTGAAGTGTAAGAGTGAGTGCTGCTCTGAAGTATAATAGTGAGTGCAGCTCTGGAGTATAATAGTGAGTACAGCTCTGGAGTATAATAGTGAGTGCAGCTCTGGAGTATAATAGTGAGTGCAGCTCTGAAGTATAGTAGTGAGTGCTGCTCTGGAGTATAATAGTAAGTGCAGCTCTGAAGTATAATAGGGAGTGCAGCTCTGGAGTATAGTAGTGAGTGCAGCTCTGGAGTATAATAGTGAGTGCAGCTCTGAAGTATGATAGTGAGTGCCGCTCTGGAGTATAATAGTGAGTGCAGCTCTGAAGTATAATAGTAAGTGCAGCCCTGAAGTATAATAGTGAGGGCAGCTCTGGAGTATAATTGTGAGGGCAGCTCTGGAGTATAATAGTGAGTACAGCTCTGGAGTATAATAGTGAGTGCAGCTCTGGAGTATAATAGTGAGTGCAGCTCTGGAGTATAATCGTGAGTACAGCTCTGAAGTATAGTAGTGAGTACAGCTCTGGAGTATAATAGTGAGTGCTGCTCTGGAGTATAATAGTGAGTGCAGCTCTAAAGTATAATAGTGAGCGCAGCTCTGGACTATAATAGTGAGTGAAGCTCTGAAGTATAGTAGTGAGTGCAGCTCTGAAGTATAACAGTGAGTGCTTCTCTGAAGAATAATAGTGAGTACAACTCTGGAGTATAATAGTGAGTGCTTCTCTGAAGTATAATAGTGAGTGCAGCTCTGGAGTATAATAGTGAGTGCAGCTCTGGAGTATAATAGTGAGTTCAGCTCTGGAGTATAATAGTGAGTACAGCTCTGGAGTATAATAGTGAGTGAAGCTCTGAAGTATAATAGTGAGTGCAGCTCTGGAGTATAATAGTGAGTACAGCTCTGGAGTATAATAGTGAGTGCAGCTCTGGAGTATAATAGTGAGTGCAGCTCTGGAGTATAATCGTGAGTACAGCTCTGAAGTATAGTAGTGAGTACAGCTCTGGAGTATAATAGTGAGTGCTGCTCTGGAGTATAATAGTGAGTGCAGCTCTAAAGTATAATAGTGAGCGCAGCTCTGGACTATAATAGTGAGTGAAGCTCTGAAGTATAGTAGTGAGTGCTTCTCTGAAGAATAATAGTGAGTACAACTCTGGAGTATAATAGTGAGTGCTTCTCTGAAGTATAATAGTGAGTGCAGCTCTGGAGTATAATAGTGAGTGCAGCTCTGGAGTATAATAGTGAGTTCAGCTCTGGAGTATAATAGTGAGTGAAGCTCTGGAGTATAATAGTGAGTGAAGCTCTGAAGTATAATAGTGAGTGCAGCTCTGGAGTATAATATTGAGTGCAGCTCTGGAGTATAATAGTGAGTGCAGCTCTGGAGTATAATAGTGAGTGCAGCTCTGGAGTATAATAGTGAGTTCAGCTCTGGAGTATAATAGTGAGTGAAGCTCTGGAGTATAATAGTGAGTGAAGCTCTGGAGTATAATAGTGAGTTCAGCTCTGGAGTATAATAGTGAGTGAAGCTCTGAAGTATAATAGTGAGTGCAGCTCTGGAGTATAATAGTGAGTGCAGCTCTGGAGTATAATAGTGAGTACAGCTCTGAAGTATAATAGTGAGTGCAGCTCTGGAGTATAATAGTGAGTGCAGCTCTGGAGTATAATAGTGAGTACAGCTCTGAAGTATAATAGTGAGTGCAGCTCTGGAGTATAATAGTGAGTGCAGCTCTGGAGTATTATAGTGAGTACAGCTCTGAAGTATAATAGTGAGTGCAGCTCTGGAGTATAATAGTGAGTGCAGCTCTGAAGTATAATAGTGAGTGCAGCTCTGGAGTATAATAGTGAGTACAGCTCTGAAGTATAGTAGTGAGTGCAGCTCTGGAGTATAATAGTGAATACAGCTCTGAAGTATAATAGTGAGTGCAGCTCTGGAGTATAATAGTGAGTGCAGCTCTGGAGTATTATAGTGAGTACAGCTCTGAAGTATAATAGTGAGTGCAGCTCTGGAGTATAATAGTGAGTACAGCTCTGAAGTATAATAGTGAGTGCAGCTCTGGAGTATAATAGTGAGTGCAGCTCTGGAGTATTATAGTGAGTACAGCTCTGAAGTTTCCAGTTCTGACCTTTCATGTAATTTGTGCTCTGCTTTTGGAAGGTAAACTCTCTGCCTCCTTGGCCCCGCTTTCTTCTCCTCATTTCCAGATATGCACAGAGGGAGAAGAACACCAATCTAGGTCCCTGTGTTGCAGAAGGGCCAGCTGCAGAAGGAGTGCCATCAGTGAGCACCTGACAGGTCTTCACTATGTGACTATTCACTGCATGCAGAGGACCATAATAAACAGAAGTCGTGGACTTTCCATTTGCTGACTGTGCGGCCGGAGTGAGAAGAGCAGCAGCTGAATAAAGAGGAAGATGAGGAGGAGCGGCAGTGCCAGGTCATTGTGCTGATGGGTGCCCGGCCCTGTCCTGTGGGGGAACATCTGCTGTTCTGCGATTGTCAAAGAACTGACCCTGGGAAACCCAATGTCACTATGACAACACCTCCGGTAACACTGCGGCGCGGTCACCTGCTCTGCGCTCTTATCTGGTTCTCATGTGTCCGCCCTGCGGAGCTCCTTTCCCTGACTACTCCCTAAAATAGTGATTGTGGAGACATCATACGGATATACCCGGATATACCCCCTCCACTGGATTAGGCCATTTACATTGAATTACAATTACATAAACGTCAGTGTTTCTTGTGTATATCAGATTCTGGAAAAGCTGAGTGAAAACCAGAATAGTGACAATAAGGGGAATTCTGAGTCGAGCTGTCGGACCTCCATGATCTGACACTTATTCTCTATCCTGTTAATAAAGGATAAGTCATTTCAACTCAAAATACACCTTTAACTCTTTAACATCCTAAATGGGTCGTCACTCAGCTTTCCTAGATTCCTGAGCAGCAAATTTGAATATCACGGCATAAATAACATCCATATATACGCCATCATAGTTTCTGCAATGGTTGTCATCCAGCTTTCAAAAAGCTCCTGAATGGCAAGTCCACTGAGTTGTGCACTGATGAATTGAAGTCCATGAGGAACCCTGGGAGAGCTGAGTGACAGTCCCGCCTTGAGCAGTGAGGTCACCCAGCTTTCCCGGAGGCTGGGCTTGTTTTTCTTGCACTTGGTGTTCCCCGTCTGGGTTTATTGTTCTCACGGTTCTCCGGTGGTTTTTGATTCTTTCAGCTCAGAACAGTGAGAACAATTCTCCAATCTGTGACGCCCAATATCAGTGTCATCCGATGTGATCCGAGTGCCGGGCGGAGAGCAGCGCCCCCCGGGGACGGGATCTACTGCAGCCACAACATTGTAATACATGGAAAGATGACCCCTCAGCGCAGATTTGACCCCATTTTCAAGGATTTTCCTGATATTATAGAACATTTTAAAATATTTTCTTTACATTTTTCAATGTTTTTAAAATATTGCTGAGCAGGTAAGTACAAGCTGGAAACCTGCAAATATCCAGTCTAGACAATGCTCTGTGAGCTAAACATCCTGGACTCCAGACTGATACATTGTACATATCTAGTCCTGCTCTCAGCTAAGTGATACAATTGTATTCAGTCTAGACAATGCTCTGTGAGCTAAACATCCTGGACTCCAGACTGATACATTGTACATAGCTAGTCCTGCTCTCAGCCGAGAAGTGATACAATTGTATCCAGTCTAGGCAATGCTCTGTGAGCTAAACATCCTGGACTCCAGACTGATACATTGTACATATCTAGTCCTGCTCTCAGCTAAGTGATACAATTGTATTCAGTCTAGACAATGCTCTGTGAGCTAAACATCCTGGACTCCAGGCTGATACATTGTACATAGCTAGTCCTGCTCTCAGCCGAGAAGTGATACAATTGTATCCAGTCTAGACAATGCTCTGTGAGCTAAACATCCTGGACCCCAGACTGATACATTGTACATAGCTAGTCCTGCTCTCAGCTGAGAAGTGATACAATTGTATCCAGTCTAGACAATGCTCTGTGAGCTAAATATCCTGGACTCCAGACTGATACATTGTACATAGCTAGTCCTGCTCTCAGCTGAGAAGTGATACAATTGTATTCAGTCTAGACAATGCTCTGTGAGCTAAACATCCTGGACCCCAGACTGATACATTGTACATAGCTAGTCCTGCTCTCAGCTGAGAAGTGATACAATTGTATACAGTCTAGACAATGCTCTGTGAGCTAAACATCCTGGACTCCAGACTGATACATTGTACATAGCTAGTCCTGATCTCAGCTGAGAAGTGATACAATTGTATTCAGTCTAGACAATGCTCTGTGAGCTAAACATCCTGGACTCCAGACTGATACATTGTACATAGCTAGTCCTGCTCTCAGCTGAGAAGTGATACAATTGTATTCAGTCTAGACAATGCTCTGTGAGCTAAACCTCCTGGACTCCAGGCTAGATTGTTTGTGTATCTCTGTTTTGCAGTATAGTCACAGATATAGCAGAGCTGAGTTTGTTAGACATTACGCTGCTGCGTTCATCAAGTGCAGTGAAGCTCCGTATTTAATGTTGCGCCTTTTAAGGTGAGGTGTATATGAGGACCCTGCAGGGCACACACTCAGCTCTGCTACATCTCCACTGCAGGTGTCACCTTTGATCTTGATATCATTTCCTTTTGGTTGATGCCAAGTGTAATTTTGTTTGGGAGATTAGAGAAAATATCACCGTGCAATAAAATAATAAAAATATATGAAGGTCAATGAAAAATCCCCAGAGTGCGGCGCACACAATGGAACTGCAGGGCGCGGGATGGACGCGGGGGACATGAGTATAAAATAACCTCATTCTCCGCCATGGACTCTGCTCACTCGACTCCATTTACGGCATAACCGGTATATTCTGTGACTGGTATATACTGAACATTGACTGGCCCTGTATTAGAGCCCGGGCCCCATCATGATCAGATACATCTTCCCTATATGGACATCTGACCCGTGATAAAATTTAGGGATTAGTTTCCTGGGATAAATTCATATTAGATGGGAAAATCCAGTGATCTGGGCGACTTGGAGTAACACCTGGTCATCGGGGGAGGGGATGGACGACTGGACAAGACCAGGATGTCACTGCCAGCCTTGTGGGGTTCTCACATATAGTGGGGTGGAGAGTATATGGAGAATAAGACGACTGGGGAAAAATATCCAATAAAAGGGAATCCAGTGGACAAAAACAAGAACAGTCAAGAAACTGAAGCGGAATACAACACTGGTGTCCGAACCCACAACGTAGTGTTCCTGAGCAAAGAGGGACTAGAACAGCAAACAACCAGATTAAGTGCCATAAAAAGCAATACTTGGGTCACTGAGCTGTGGAGAAACATGTCCTGGTCAGATGGATCCAGATATCTATAGAGAAACATGGGCTGGTCAGATGGATCCAGATCTCTATAGAGAAACATGGGCTGGTAAGATGGATCCAGATCTCTATAGAGAAACATGACCTGGTCAGATGGATCCAGATCTCCATAGAGAAACATGGCCTGGTCAGATGGATCCAGATCTCTATAGAGAAACATGACCTGGTCAGATGGATCCAGATCTCTATAGAGAATTATGACCTGGTCAGATGGATCCAGATCTCTATAGAGAAACATGACCTGGTCAGATGGATCCAGATCTCTATAGAGAAACATGACCTGGTCAGATGGATCCAGATCTCCATAGAGAAACATGACCTGGTCAGATGGATCCAGATCTCTATAGAGAAACATGACCTGGTCAGATGGATCCAGATCTCTATAGAGAAACATGGCTTGGTCAGATGGATCCACATCTCTATAGAGAAACATGGCCTGGTCAGATGGATCCAGATCTCTGTGGAGAAACATGGCCTGGTCAGATGGATCCAGATCTTTGTGGAGAAACATGGCCTGGTCAGATGGATCCAGATCTCTATAGAGAAACATGGCCTGGTCAGATGGATCCAGATCTCTATAGAGAAACATGGCCTGGTCAGATGGATCCATATCTCTATAGAGAAACATGTCCTGGTCAGATGGATCCAGATCTCTATAGAGAAACATGACCTGGTAAGATGGATCCAGATCTCTATAGAGAAACATGGCCTGGTCAGATGGATCCAGATCTCTATAGAGAAACATGTCCTGGTCAGATGGATCCAGATCTCTATAGAGAAACATGACCTGGTAAGATGGACCCAGATCTCTATAGAGAAACATGGCCTGGTCAGATAGATCCAGATCTCTGTGGAGAAACATGTCCTGGTCAGATGGATCCAGATCTCTATAGAGAAACATGGTCTGGTGAGATGGATCCAGATCTCTATAGCGAAACATGACCTGGTCAGATGGATCCAGATCTCTATAGAGAAACATGGCCTGGTCAGATAGATCCAGATCTCTGTGGAGAAACATGTCCTGGTCAGATGGATCCAGATCTCTATAGAGAAACATGGTCTGGTCAGATGGATCCAGATCTCTATAGCGAAACATGACCTGGTCAGATGGATCCAGATCTCTATAGAGAAACATGGCCTGGTCAGATGGATCCAGATCTCTATAGAGAAACATGACGTGGTCAGATGGATCCAGATCTGTATAGAGAAACATGTCCTGGTCAGTTGGATCCAGATCTCTATAGAGAAACATGGCCTGGTCAGATGGATCCAGATCTCTATAGAGAAATATGGCCTGGTCAGATGGATCCAGATCTGTATAGAGAAACATGGCCTGGACAGATGGATCCAGATCTCTATAGAGAAACATGACCTGGTCAGATGAATCCAGATCTCTATAGAGAAACATGGCCTGGTCAGATGGATCCAGATCTCTGTGGTGAAGCATGACCTTGTCAGATAGATCCAGATCTCTATAGAGAAACATGACCTGGTCAGATGGATCCAGATCTCTATAGAGAAACATGTCCTGGTCAGATGGATCCAGATCTCTATAGAGAAACATGTCCTGGTCAGATGGATCCATATCTCTATAGAGAAACATGGCCTGGTCAGATGGATGCAGATCTCTATAGAGAAACATGGCCTGGTCAGATGGATCCAGATCTCTATAGAGAAACATGGCCTGGTCAGATGGATCCAGATCTCTATAGAGAACCATGGCCTGGTCTTATGGATCCAGATCTGTATAGAGAAACA
Source organism: Hyla sarda (assembly GCF_029499605.1). NCBI lineage: Eukaryota > Metazoa > Chordata > Amphibia > Anura > Hylidae > Hyla > Hyla sarda. The sequence goes on along the minus strand of NC_079196.1, from coordinate 1,915,794 downwards.
TGGCCTGGTCAGATGAATCCAGATCTCTGTGGTGAAACATGACCTTGTCAGATAGATCCAGATCTCTATAGAGAAACATGACCTGGTCAGATGGCTCCATATCTCTATAGAGAAACATGGCATGGTCTGATGGATCCAGATCTCTATAGAGAAACATGCCCTCGTCAGATGGATCCAGATCTCTATAGAGAAACATGGCCTGGTCAGATGGATCCAGATCTCTATAGAGAAACATGGCCTGATCAGATGGGTCCAGATCTCTGTGGTGAAACATGCCCTTGTCAGATAGATCCAGATCTCTATAGAGAAACATGGCCTGGTCAGATGGATCCAGATATCTATAGAGAAACATGTCCTGGTCAGGTGGATCCAGATCTCTGCTGAGAAACATGACCTGGTCAGATAGATCCAGATCTCTATATAGAAACATGGCCTGGTCAGATGGATCCGGATCTCTATAGAGAAACATGTCCTGGTCAGATGGGTCCAGATCTCTGAGGAGAAACACGGCCTGGTCAGATGGATCGAGATCTAAATAGAGAAACATGGCCTGGTCAGATGGATAGAGATCTCTATAGAGAAACATGGCCTGGTCAGATGGATCCAGATCTATAAAGAGAAACATGGCCTGGTCAGATGGATCCAGATCTCTATAGAGAAACATGACCTGGTCAGATGGATCCAGATCTCTATAGAGAAACATGACCAGGTCAGATGGATCCAGATCTCTATAGAGAAACATGACCTGGTCAGATGGATCCAGATCTCTATAGAGAAACATGACCTGGTCAGATGGATCCAGATCTCCATAGAGAAACATGACCTGGTCAGATGGATTCAGATCTCTATAGAGAAACATGTCCTGGTCAGATGGATCCAGATCTCTATAGAGAAACATGGCTTGGTCAGATGAATCCAGATCTCTATAGAGAAACATGGCCTGGTCAGATGGATCCAGATCTCTATAGAGAAACATGGCCTGGTCAGATGGGTCCAGATCTCTGAGGAGAAACATGGCCTGGTCAGATGGGTCCAGATCTCTGAGGAGAAACATGTCCTGGTCAGATGGATCCAGATCTCTATAGAGAAACTTGGCCTGGTCAGATTGATCCAGATCTCTATAGAGAAGCATGGCCTGGTCAGATGGATCCAGATCTCTATAGAGAAGCATGGCCTGGTCAGATGGATCCAGATCTCTATAGAGAAGCATGACCTGGTCAGATGGGTCCAGATCTCTGAGGAGAAACATGTCCTGGTCAGATGGATCCAGATCTCTATAGAGAAACATGGCCTGGTCAGATGGATCCAGATCTCTATAGAGAAACATGACCTGGTCAGATGGATCCAGATCTCTATAGAGAAGCATGACCTGGTCAGATGGGTCCAGATCTCTATAGAGAAGCATGACCTGGTCAGATGGGTCCAGATCTCTATAGAGAAGCATGACCTGGTCAGATGGATCCAGATCTCTATAGAGAAGCATGACCTGGTCAGATGGGTCCAGATCTCTGTGGAGAAACACAGCCTGTTTTCAGCCAAACTGAAATCCATCCAGATTTGGCTAGTAAGATTAATTCTGCCAGACAATGAGTGCCACAGAGCCCATCTTTGGTGGCCACTGCCTGGCATTGAGCATCTAGATCTCAGGGATAACAAAAAAAATTAGTCCATGAATCTCTAGGCATTCTGGGCATTCTGGGAATTGTATTTAGGAACAGGTAGAGATCCACAGGTTGGGGAACCCTTCCTTACAGGGGCCAACATGTACTATTACCCTATTTTAGAGACGTTGGCCTATCGCAGTGCCATGATGATAGTCCCTGAGCTCTTTAATACAACCGATCAAATCCAGGAAATGAGATTGTGCCCAGGTTGGAGATGTCGCCATTGTAGCAACCTGAATAGAAATACATTGGGATCGTGTTCCGTGTGACCTCACCTGAGCAGACGCCTATTGTCGCTCTCTGGCAGCTTCACCTCATGGGGCTTTCATCCTGATCTCCAGCCGCATGTCTAGGAGGTGAGGTCATGATGCGGCTCATACTTATGACCTTTAGATAAGAAAGGCCCTACGTAATGTTGGCTGGATGGCATCCCGAGGAATGTTAAGCGCTGGATACATGAAAAACGCAAAACAAAACCTTCATTCAAAGCGTTCTGATACAACCTGATGTATGGCAGTAAATAAGATTATACCGCCATAAGGAGAACTCTGCAGACGGTGATACGTTTGTCCCTCATGTCATCCTGTATCTGATAAGGTTTCCTGGCACAACCAACACATGAGAATTACAAACAGCAATGTGATAAAGTCAGCGTCCCAGGTGAGTGTACGTGACACCCGGCGCATTTCTAGGATCCTGCAGGTGTGTGCCTGTGTGCATCAGGTGTAGCAGAGCTGACTTTGTCATTTAACTCTTTGTATCTACATAATTTCCATTGCAATATATTTCCTTTTCACATGGCAAATTACTGATAGTTTCTCATTTGTGAACATACAGATGAGCAAATGCAGAGCACCCTGCTGACCTACAAGATAGAACGCCAACTTGTGGTGCCACAGCCCTGTCATGGGCTCAATATGTAGAAGACGCAGTATATAGTAGGCACAGTATGTAGATGGCACAGTATATAGTAGACACATTATATAGTAGTGCGGTGTCCCGGTAAAGGACCTGGTCCTGTCCCTTTGTCTAAAGTCCCTTCAGCCAGAGTTCCTCCATGTCAATAGGGTTCTCCTGTAGGACTAACCCCTAGTCGCCTCATAAAAATAGTATTTAATATATATATATATATATATATATATATATATATATATATATATATATTTAAAATGTTATATAGGAATACTTCTGTATAGGACCTTAGAGGTCACGTGCCTTTAATTAAATTGCATTATGGTTTAAGGACCTTTGGGTCATGTGATACCCACTGGGTCAGGACTGACAGGTTCTGCTGACCAATGAGCTTTGTCCCGCCCTCTTAATATATAAGGGGCTGCAGCCACTAAATTCTCTCTCTTCCTGCCGGAATAACAAGCAGCACTAATATCATCTTATCAGCATCAATTCAAGCTAGGCCCAAAGCCTAGCAATCTGCAGCCACTAACCGTGAGTTACTCCAAGCTCAATCTACTGAATCCTGTGTGACTACTAGAAATTCAAATCTCCTAAAAATAGTAGCACAGTGTCTAGCACCAAAGCTCATTGATCCCGGAGTCCGAGCAAACCTGTGAGGAACCTGTACCGCAGTTCTCTCTCTCAAAGACTGTTATGTTCCATGCCGTTGCATAAAATATGCAGTAAAGTTACTTCTAGTTTACTACATAAAATCTGCTGTGGACATTCTGTTATTTCTCCCTGCCGTTTGTGGAACGGTTGGCGGTAGGAATATGACATTGAGTAAACCGCACCCTGGTGTCACGACATTTAAGGGTTAACACCAATAGACCCTCCACTATCATCGCAACACCCCAGTTACCATCGCTCTTCCTCCTGCTCACCATAGTAGGCACAGTATGTAGTAGGCACAGCATGTAGTAGGCACAGTATGTAGAAGGTGCAGTATGTAGTAGGCTCAGTATGTAGAAGGTGCAGTATGTAGTAGGCACAGTATGTAGTAGGCACAGTATGTAGAAGGTGCAGTATGTAGTAGGCACCGTATGTAGTAGGCACAGTATGTAGAAGGTGCAGTATGTAGTAGGCTCAGTATGTAGAAGGTGCAGTATGTAGTAGGCACAGTATGTAGTAGGCACAGTATGTAGAAGGTGCAGTATGTAGTAGGCACAGTATGTAGTAGGTACAGTATGTAGAAGGCACAATATGTAGTAGGCACAGTATGTAGTAGGCACAGTATGTAGAAAGTGCAGTATGTAGTAGGCACAGTATGTAGTAGGCACAGTATATAGAAGGCACAGTATGTAGTAGGCACAGTATGTAGTAGGCACAGTATGTAGAAGGCACAGTAAATAGCAGGCACAGTATGTAGAAGGCACAGTATATAGTAGGCACCATATATAGTAAGCACAGTATGTAAAAGGTGCTGCATGTAGAAGACACAGTATATAGTAGGCACAGTATGTAGAAGGCACAGTATGTAGTAGGAACAGTATGTACAAGGTGCAGTTTGTAGTAGGCACAGTATATAGTAGGCACAGTATGTAGAAGGCACAGTATATAGTAGGCAGAGTATGTAGAAGGCACAGTATATAGAAGGCACAGTATGTAGAAGGCACAGTATATAGAAGGCAAAGTATATAGTAGACACAGTATATAGTAGGCACAGTATGTAGAAGGCACAGTATATAGAAGGCACAGTATATAGTAGTCACAGTATGTAGTAGGCACAGTATGTAGTAGGCACAGTATGTAGAAGGCACAGTAAATAGTAGGCACAGTATGGAGAAGGCACAGTATATAGTAGGCCCCATATATAGTAAGCACAGTATGTAAAAGATGCTGCATGTAGAAGACACAGTATATAGTAGGCACAGTATGTAGAAGGCACAGTATGTAGTAGGAACAGTATGTAAAAGGTGCAGTTTGTAGTAGGCACAGTATATAGTAGGCACAGTATGTGGAAGGCACAGTATATAGTAGGCAGAGTATGTAGAAGGCACAGTATATAGTAGGCACAGTATGTAGAAGGCACAGTATATAGAAGGCAAAGTATGTAGTAGACACAGTATATAGTAGGCACAGTATGTAGAAGGCACAGTATATAGAAGGCACAGTATATAGTAGTCACAGTATGTAGAAGGCACAGTATATAGAAGGCACAGTATATATTAGACACAGTATGTAGTAGGCTCAGTATGTAGAAGGCACAGTATATAGAAGACACAGTATATAGTAGGCACAGTATGTAGAAGGCACAGTATATAGTAGGCACAGTATGTAGAAGGCACAGTATATAGAAGGCACAGTATGTAGAAGGCACAGTATATAGTAGACACAGTATGTAGTAAGCTCAGTATGTAGAAGGCACAGTATGTAGAAGGCACACTATATAGAAGGCACAGTATATAGAAGACATAGTACGTAGAAGGCACAGTATATAGTAGGCAAAGTATGTAGAAGGTACAGTATGTAGAAGGCACAGTATGTACTAGGCACACTATATAGAAGGCACAATATATAGAAGGCACAGTACGTAGAAGGCACAGTATATAGTAGGCGCAGTATGTAGAAGGTACAGTATGTGGAATGCACAGTATATAGTAGGCACAGTATGTAGAAGGCACAGTATGTAGAAGGCACAGTATATAGTAGGCACAGTATGTAGAAGGCACAGTATATAGAAGGCACAGTATATAGTAGACACAGTATGTAGAAGGCACAGTATATAGAAGGCACAGTATATAGTAGACATAGTATGTATTGTTGGTGTAGTGCATCCTCATTGAAAGCCTTGCTTGTAGCAATAAAGCAGCAAGATTGAAGTAGAACTTCAGGTGCCGTGTCTTAATTTCATCTGAGACATATATACTGCACCATGGACACGGGCACTGAGTGATCTGCAGAGTGCACGGACCTGCAGGAGTGAGTTCTTAGCTGGGAGTGGAGTAACATAGTAACATAGTTCATGAGGTTGAAAAAAGACCAGAGTCCATCAAGTTCAACCTATATCCCTAATGAGTCTGGACTGATCCAGAGGAGGCAAAACCCCTCATACTAGAGGTAAAAACTCCTTCCCGACTCCAAATATCAGAATAAATCCCTGGATCAAAGTTCTGTCCCTATAAATCTATTATACATAACCAGCGATGTTATTACTCTCCAAATATACATCCAGCCCCCTTTTATATTCTTGTACAGAGTTCACCATGACACCTCCTCAGGCAGAGAATTCCACAGTCTCACTGCTCTTACAGTAAAGAACCCGTCTGTGCTGGTGTAGAAACCTTCTTTCCTCTAAACGTAGAGGATGCCCCCTTTTTATATATACAGTCCTGGGTATAAATAGATCATGGAGAGATCTCTGTACTGTCCTGATATATAATATATATATTATTAGATCACCTCCTTGTTATATATACAGTCCTGGGTATAAATAGATCATGGAGAGACCTCTGTACTGTCCTGATATATTATATATATTATTAGGTCACCTCCTTGTTATATATACAGTCCTGGGTATAAATATATAATGGAGAGATCTCTGTACTGTCCTGATATATTATATATATATATATATATATATATATATATATATATATATATATATATATATATATATATCATTAGGTCACCTCCTTGTTATATATACAGTCCTGATATATATATTATTAGGTCACCTCCTTGTTATATATACAGTCCTGGGTATAAATAGATCATAGAGAGATCTCTGTACTGTCCTGATATATTATATATATTATTAGGTCACCCCTTGTTATATTATACAGTCCTGGGTATAAATAGATCATGGAGAGATCTCTGTACTGTCCTGATATATTATATATATACATATATATTATTAGATCACCTCCTTGTTATATATACAGTCCTGGGTATAAATATGTCATGGAGAGATCTCTGTACTGTCCTGATATATTATAAATAGATCATGGAGAGATCTCTGTCCTGTCCTGATATATTATATATATTATTAGATCACCTCCTTGTTATATATACACAGTCCTGGGTATAAATAGATCATGGAGAGATCTCTGTACCGTCCTGATATATTATATATATTATTAGGTCACCTCCTTGTTATATATACAGTCCTGGGTATAAATAGATCATGGAGAGATCTCTGTACTGTCCTGATATTATATATATATATATATATATATATATCATTAGGTCACCTCCTTGTTATATATACAGTCCTGGGTATATATAGATCATGGAGAGATCTCTGTACTGTCCTGATATATTATATATATTATTAGGTCACCTCCTTGTTATATATACAGTCCTGGGTATAAATAGATCATGGAGAGATCTCTGTACAGTCCCCTGATATATTATATATATTATTAGGTCACCTCCTTGTTATATATACAGTCCTGGGTATAAATAGATCATGGAGAGATCACTGTACTGTCCTGATATAATATATATATATATATATATATATATATATATATATATATATATATATATATTATTAGGTCACCTCCTTGTTATATATACAGTCCTAGGTATAAATAGATCATGGAGAGATCTCTGTACAGTCCTGATATATTATATATATTATTAGGTCTCCTCCTTGTTATATATATATAGTCCTGGGTATAAATAGATCATGGAGAGATCTCTGTACTGTCCTGATATATTATATATATATTATTAGGTCTCCTCCTTGTTATATATACAGTCCTGGGTATAAATAGATCATGGAGAGATCTCTGTACTGTCCTGATATATATATTATTAGGTCACCTCCTTGTTATATATACAGTCCTGGGTATAAATATATCATGGAGAGATCTCTGTACTGTCCTGATATATTATATATATTATTAGGTCACCTCCTTGTTATATATACAGTCCTGGGTATAAATAGATCATGGAGAGATCTCTGTACTGTCCTGATATATATATTATTAGGTCACCTCCTTGTTATATATACAGTCCTGGGTATAAATAGATCATGGAGAGATCTCTGTACTGTCCTGATATATTATATATATTATTAGGCCACCTCCTTGTTATATATACAGTCCTGGGTATAAATAGATCATGGAGAGATCTCTGTACTGTCCTGATATATTATATATATTATTAGTCACCCCCTTGTTATATCTACAGTCCTGGGTATAAATAGATCATGGAGAGATCTCTGTACTGTCCTGATATATTATATATATTATTAGGTCACCTCCTTGTTATATATACAGTCCTGGGTATAAATAGATCATGGAGAGATCTCTGTACTGTCCTGATATATATATATTATTAGGTCACCTCCTTGTTATATATACAGTCCTGGGTATAAATAGATCATGGAGAGATCTCTGTACTGTCCTGATATATTATATATATTATTAGTCACCCCCTTGTTATATATACAGTCCTGGGTATAAATAGATCATGGAGAGATCTCTGTACTGTCCTGATATATTATATATATTATTAGGTCACCTCCTTGTTATATATACAGTCCTGGGTATAAATAGATCATGGAGAGATCTCTGTACTGTCCTGATATATATATTATTAGGTCACCTCCTTGTTATATATACAGTCCTGGGTATAAATAGATCATGGAGAGATCTCTGTACTGTCCTGATATATTATATATATTATTAGTCACCCCCTTGTTATATAAACAGTCCTGGGTATAAATAGATCATGGAGAGATCTCTGTACTGTCCTGATATATATATTATTAGGTCACCTCCTTGTTATATATACAGTCCTGGGTATAAATAGATCATGGAGAGATCTCTGTACTGTCCCCTGATATATTTATACATAGTTATTAGGTCGCCCCTAAGCCTTCTTTTTTCTAAACGAAATAACCCCAATTCTGCTAATCTTTCTGGGTACTGTAGTCCTTCCATTCCCCGTATTACCCTGGTTGCCCGTCTTTGAACCCTCTTCAGCTCCACTATATCTTTCTTGGACACTGGTGCCCAGTACTCTGCACAGTATTCTATGTGTGGTCTGACCAGTACTGTACACAGTACTCTATGTGTGGTCTGACCAGTACTGTACACAGTATTCTATGTGTGGCTGACCAGTACTGTAAACAGTATTCTATGTGTGGTCTGACCAGTACTGTACACAGTATTCCATGTGTGGTCTGACCAGTACTCTACACAGTATTCTATGTGTGGTCTGACCAGTACTGTACACAGTATTCTATGTGTGGTCTGACCAGTACTGTACACAGTATTCCATGTGTGGTCTGACCAGTACTCTACACAGTATTCCATGTGTGGTCTGACCAGTACTGTACACAGTATTCTATGTGTGGTCTGACCAGTACTGTACACAGTATTCTATGTGTGGTCTGACCAGTACTGTACACAGTATTCTATGTGTGGTCTGACCAGTACTGTACACAGTATTCTATGTGTGGTCTGACCAGTACTGTACACAGTATTCTATGTGTGGTCTGACCAGTACTGTACACAGTATTCTATGTGTGGTCTGACCAGTACTGTACACAGTATTTCATGTGTGGTCTGACCAGTACTCTACACAGTATTCTATGTGTGGTCTGACCAGTACTGTACACAGTATTCTATGTGTGGTCTGACCAGTACTGTACACAGTATTCTATGTGTGGTCTGACCAGTACTGTACACAGTATTCCATGTGTGGTCTGACCAGTACTGTACACAGTATTCCATGTGTGGTCTGACCAGTACTGTACACAGTATTCCATGTGTGGTCTGACCAGTACTGTACACAGTATTCTATGTGTGGTCTGATCAGTACTGTACACAGTATTCTATGTGTGGTCTGACCAGTACTGTACACAGTATTCTATGTGTGGTCTGACCAGTACTGTACACAGTATTCTATGTGTGGTCTGACCAGTACTGTACACAGTATTCTATGTGTGGTCTGACCAGTACTGTACACAGTATTCTACGTGTGGTCTAACTAGTGATTTGTACAGCGGTAGAATTATTTCCTTGTCGTGGGCATCTATGCCCCTATTGATGCCCCCCCCATGATTTTATTTGCCTTGGCAGAAGCTGCCTGACACTGGTCACTACAGCTAAATTTACTGTTAACTAAGACTCCTAAGTCCTTTTCCATGTCAGTCGTCCCTAGTGTGCTCCCATTTAATACATAATCCCAGCCCAGAGTATTCCTCCCTATGTTCATTACCTTACCTACAGTGTTGAACCTCATCTGCCACTTCCCAGCCCAAACTTCCAACCTATCCAGATCCATTTGTAACAGTGCCCTGCCCTTTATTGTGTTTACCACTTTACAGAGTTTAGTATAATCTGCAAAGATTGCTACTTTACTATTCAACCCCTCTACAAGGTCATTAATGAATATATTAAATAGAACAGGACCCAATACTGACCCCTGTGGTCCCCACTAGTTACAGTCACCCAATCAGAATAAGTACCATTAATAACCACCCTCTGTTTCCTATCACTGAGCCAGTTACTTAACCACTTACTCAAATTCTCCGCCAGCCCCATCCTTCTCATTTTATGCACCCACCGTTTATGTGGGACCGTATCAAATGCTTTGGAAAAATCCAGATTTACGGCATCCAGAGATTGCCCCTGGTCCAGTCTGGAGCTCACCTCCTCATAAAAGCTGATCAGGTGACAGGACCGATCCTTCATAAAGCCATGCTGATATGGGGTCATACATTTATTTGTATCAAGATATTCCAAAATAGCATCTCTTAGAAAACCCTCAAACAATTTCCATACAACGGAGGTTAAAATGACCGGTCTATAATTCACAGAGTCACCTTTTGACCCCTTCTTAAATATTGGCACCACATTTGCCATGCGCCAGTCCTTGGGAACAATCCATGTTACTATAGAGTCCATAAATATTAAAAATAGAGGTCTGTCTATTACATTACTTTATTCCTTTAGAACACTGGGGTGAATGCCATCTGGACCTGGGGATTTGTCTATTTAGATTTTTTGTAGGTGGCACTGTACTTCTTCTTAGGTTAGACTGGTGACCTGTACTTCTTCCTGGGTTAGACAGGTGAGGTGTACTTCCACCTGGGTTAGAGAGGTGACCTATACTGGGGAGTTTACCTTATCTCGCTGTATTTCACCTGGCATTTAATTTTCCTCAGTGAATACAGTGGAGAAGAATTTGTTTAATATATTTGCTTTTTACAGATCCCCGTTTCTAATTTCTTCTTAATCATTTTTTCAAAGGGCCCACACTTTCATTTTTGACCTTTTTGCTATTTATATAGTTAAAGGGGTATTCCAGGCCAAAACTTTTTTTATATATATATCAACTGGCTCCGGAAAGTTAAACAGATTTGTAAATTACTTCTATAAAAAAGTCTTAATCCTTTCAATAGTTATTAGCTTCTGAAGTTGAGTTGTTGTTTCTGTCTAACTGTTCTCTGATGACTCACATCCCGGGAGCTGTGCAGTTCCTATGGGGATATTCTCCCATCATGCACAGCCCCTGGGACGTGACATCATCATTGAGCAGTTAGACAGAAAACTTCAGAAGCTAATAACTATTGGAAGGATTAAGATTTTTTAATAGAAATAATTTACAAATTTGTTTAACTTTCCGGAGCCAGTTGATATATAAAAAAAAGTTTTGGCCTGGAATACCCCTTTAACTATATAAATAGCAAAAATAAATAATTTACAAATTTGTTTAACTTTCCGGAGCCAGTTGACACACATATATATATATATATATATATATATATATATATATATATATATATAAAGCAAAATCATCGGTAGTTGCAGTATCTTGTAATACCTTTTTTATTGGACTAACAAGAATAAAAAAGGTATTACAAGATACTGCAACTACCGATGATTTTGCTTTTTGCATCACTGGACTAATACGGCTACTCCTAACTAATCTATATATATATATATATATATATATATATATATATATATATATATATATATATATATATATATATATATATATAATAAGGTTTTGCCTGGAATATCCCTTTAAAGAACATGTTGGGGTTAGTTTTACTCTCTTTGGCAATGAGTCTTTCTGTCTCTATTTTTGCGGCTTTTATTTGTTTTTTTTTACATATTTTACATTTTTCTCGATAGCTTTTTGATGCTTCTTCACTGCCGTCCTCTTTTAGTAGTTTAAATGCTTTATTTTTGTCATTTATTGACCCCTTAACATTTTTCTTCATCCATATTGGTTTTCTTTTATTTCTGACCCTTTTATTCCCATAAGGTTTATACATCTTACAGTGATCATTTAAGATATTCTTAGAAGTCTCCCATTTAGTGTCAGTATTGTTCTTTTTGAGGACATTATCCCATTTTATATTGTTCAGGGCTTCTCTGAGTTGTTCGAACTTTGCCTTCCCAAAGTTCATTGTCTTTGTGGCCCCTCGAGAGATTCCCTTATTGAAGAACAAGTTATAATGTATTATATTATGGTCACTATTTCCTAGGTGTCCTAACTGCACATTAGTTACTCTATCAGGTCTGTTGGTTAATATTAAGTCTAGTAGGGCGCCCCCTCTGGTCAGGTCTGTTGGTTAATATTAAGTCTAGTACGGCGCCCCCTCTGGTCAGGTCTGTTGGATAATATTAAGTCTAGTAGGGCGCCCCCTCTGGTCAGGTCTGTTGGTTAATATTAAGTCTAGTACGGTGCCCCCTCTGGTCATGTCTGTTGGATAATATTAAGTCTAGTACGGCGCCCCCTCTGGTCAGGTCTGTTGGTTAATATTAAGTCTAGTACGGCGCCCCCTCTGGTCAGGTCTGTTGGATAATATTAAGTCTAGTAGGGCGCCCCCTCTGGTCAGGTCTGTTGGTTAATATTAAGTCTAGTAGGGCGTCCCCTCTGGTCAGGTCTGTTGGATAATATTAAGTCTAGTAGGGTGCCCCCTCTTGTCAGGTCTGTTGGATAATATTAAGTCTAGTAGGACGCCCCCTCTGGTTAGGTCTGTTGGTTAATATTAAGTCTAGTAGGGCGCCCCCTCTGGTCAGGTCTGTTGGTTAATATTAAGTCTAGTAGGGTGTCCCCTCTGGTCAGGTCTGTTGGATAATATTAAGTCTAGTAGGGCGCCCCCTCTGGTCAGGTCTGTTGGTTAATATTAAGTCTAGTAGGGCGTCCCCTCTGGTCAGGTCTGTTGGATAATATTAAGTCTAGTAGGGTGCCCCCTCTGGTCATGTCTGTTGGATAATATTAAGTCTAGTACGGCGCCCCCTCTGGTCAGGTCTGTTGGATAATATTAAGTCTAGTAGGGCGCCCCCTCTGGTCAGGTCTGTTGGTTAATATTAAGTCTAGTACGGCGCCCCCTCTGGTCAGGTCTGTTGGATAATATTAAGTCTAGTAGGGCGCCCCCTCTGGTCAGGTCTGTTGGTTAATATTAAGTCTAGTAGGGCATCCCCTCTGGTCAGGTCTGTTGGATAATATTAAGTCTAGTAGGGTGCCCCCTCTTGTCAGGTCTGTTGGATAATATTAAGTCTAGTAGGACGCCCCCTCTGGTTAGGTCTGTTGGTTAATATTAAGTCTAGTAGGGCGCCCCCTCTGGTCAGGTCTGTTGGTTAATATTAAGTCTAGTAGGGTGTCCCCTCTGGTCAGGTCTGTTGGATAATATTAAGTCTAGTAGGGCGCCCCCTCTGGTCAGGTCTGTTGGTTAATATTAAGTCTAGTAGGGCGTCCCCTCTGGTCAGGTCTGTTGGATAATATTAAGTCTAGTAGGGTGCCCCCTCTTGTCAGGTCTGTTGGATAATATTAAGTCTAGTAGGACGCCCCCTCTGGTTAGGTCTGTTGGTTAATATTAAGTCTAGTAGGGCGCCCCCTCTGGTCAGGTCTGTTGGTTAATATTAAGTCTAGTAGGGCGCCCCCTCTGGTCAGGTCTATTAATATTAAGTCTAGTAGGGCGCCCCCTCTGGTCAGGTCTGTTGGATAATATTAAGTCTAGTAGGGCGCCCCCTCTGGTCAGGTCTGTTGGTTAATATTAAGTCTAGTAGGGCGTCCCCTCTGGTCAGGTCTGTTGGATAATATTAAGTCTAGTAGGGCGCCCCCTCTGGTCAGGTCTGTTGGTTAATATTAAGTCTAGTAGGACGTCCCCTCTGGTTAGGTCTGTTGGTTAATATTAAGTCTAGTAGGGCGCCCCCTCTGGTCAGGTCTGTTAGTTAATATTAAGTCTAGTAGGGCGCCCCCTCTGGTCAGGTCTGTTGGATAATATTAAGTCTAGTAGGGCGCCCCCTCTTGTCAGGTCTGTTGGATAATATTAAGTCTAGTAGGACGCCCCCTCTGGTTAGGTCTGTTGGTTAATATTAAGTCTAGTAGGGCGCCCCCTCTGGTCAGGTCTGTTGGTTAATATTAAGTCTAGTAGGGCGCCCCCTCTGATCAGGTCTGTTGGATAATATTAAGTCTAGTAGGGCGCCCCCTCTTGTCAGGTCTGTTGGATAATATTAAGTCTAGTAGGACGCCCCCTCTGGTTAGGTCTGTTGGTTAATATTAAGTCTAGTAGGGCGCCCCCTCTGGTCAGGTCTGTTGGTTAATATTAAGTCTAGTAGGGCGCCCCCTCTGGTCAGGTCTGTTGGATAATATTAAGTCTAGTAGGGCGTCCCCTCTGGTCAGGTCTGTTGGATAATATTAAGTCTAGTAGGGCGCCCCCTCTTGTCAGGTCTGTTGGATAATATTAAGTCTAGTAGGACGCCCCCTCTGGTTAGGTCTGTTGGTTAATATTAAGTCTAGTAGGGCGCCCCCTCTGATCAGGTCTGTTGAATAATATTAAGTCTAGTAGGGCGTCCCCTCTGGTCAGGTCTGTTGGATAATATTAAGTCTAGTAGGGTGCCCCCTCTGGTCAGGTCTGTTGGTTAATATTAAGTCTAGTAGGGCGCCCCCTCTGGTCAGGTCTGTTGGTTAATATTAAGTCTAGTAGGGCGCCCCCTCTGGTCAGGTCTGTTGGTTAATATTAAGTCTAGTAGGGCGCCCCCTCTGGTCAGGTCTGTTGGATAATATTAAGTCTAGTAGGGCGTCCCCTCTGGTCAGGTCTGTTGGATAATATTAAGTCTAGTAGGGCGCCCCCTCTTGTCAGGTCTGTTGGATAATATTAAGTCTAGTAGGACGCCCCCTCTGGTTAGGTCTGTTGGTTAATATTAAGTCTAGTAGGGCGTCCCCTCTGGTCAGGTCTGTTGGATAATATTAAGTCTAGTAGGGCGCCCCCTCTGGTCAGGTCTGTTGGATAATATTAAGTCTAGTAGGGCGCCCCCTCTGGTCAGGTCTGTTGGATAATATTAAGTCTAGTAGGGCGCCCCCTCTTGTCAGGTCTGTTGGATAATATTAAGTCTAGTAGGACGCCCCCTCTGGTCAGGTCTGTTGGTTAATATTAAGTCTAGTAGGGCGCCCCCTCTGGTCAGGTCTGTTGGTTAATATTAAGTCTAGTAGGGCGTCCCCTCTGATCAGGTCTGTTGGATAATATTAAGTCTAGTAGGGCGCCCCCTCTGGTCAGGTCTGTTGGATAATATTAAGTCTAGTAGGGTGCCCCCTCTGGTCAGGTCTGTTGGTTAATATTAAGTCTAGTACGGCGCCCCCTCTGGTCAGGTCTGTTGGTTAATATTAAGTCTAGTACGGTGCCCCCTCTGGTCAGGTCTGTTGGTTAATATTAAGTCTAGTAGGACGCCCCCTCTGGTCAGGTCTGTTGGTTAATATTAAGTCTAGTAGGGCGCCCCTCTGGTCAGGTCTGTTGGATAATATTAAGTCTAGTAGGGCGCCCCCTCTGGTCAGGTCTGTTGGTTAATATTAAGTCTAGTAGAGCGCCCCCTCTGGTCAGGTCTGTTGGTTAATATTAAGTCTAGTAGGGCGCCCCCTCTGGTCAGGTCTGTTGGTTAATATTAAGTCTAGTAGGGCGCCCCCTCTGGTCAGGTCTGTTGGGTAATATTAAGTCTAGTAGAGCGCCCCCTCTGGTCAGGTCTGTTGGTTAATATTAAGTCTAGTAGGGCGCCCCCTCTGGTCAGGTCTGTTGGTTAATAATAAGTCTAGTAGGGCGCCCCCTCTGGTCAGGCCTGTTGGATAATATTAAGTATAGTAGGGCGTCCCCTCTGATCAGGTCTGTTGGTTAATAATAAGTCTAGTAGGGCGCCCCCTCTGGTCAGGTCTGTTGGATAATATTAAGTCTAGTAGGGCGCCCCCTCTGGTCAGGTCTGTTGGTTAATATTAAGTATAGTAGGGCGTCCCCTCTGATCAGGTCTGTTGGTTAATAATAAGTCTAGTAGGGCGCCCCCTCTGGTCAGGTCTGTTGGATAATATTAAGTCTAGTAGGGTGCCCCCTCTGGTCAGGTCTGTTGGATAATATTAAGTATAGTAGGGCGCCCCCTCTGGTCAGGTCTGTTGGTTAATAATAAGTCTAGTAGGGCGCCCCCTCTGGTCAGGCCTGTTGGATAATATTAAGTATAGTAGGGCGTCCCCTCTGATCAGGTCTGTTGGTTAATAATAAGTCTAGTAGGGCGTCCCCTCTGGTCAGGCCTGTTGGATAATATTAAGTTTAGTAAGGCGCTCCCTCTGGTCAGGCCCTGCACCATTTGGGACAGATAATTGTCTTTAGCTATAGTCAGATGTTTCCTTTATGAGATTCACAGGTCTCAGTCTCCAGTTTATATCAGGATAAAGTCTCCATTATTATCCCCTCGTTCTGATTTGCTGTTTATTTCCCTCAGTAATTGATCTTCTGCCTCTTCCATTATGTTTCGTGGCTTATAGTAAACTCCTATCAGGATTTTATTATTATTATCTCCATATATTTCCACCCATAATGACTCCACAATATCGTTTCCCTCCCGTATATCCTCCTGCAGTGCGGCCTTCAGACTGGACTTTACATAAAGACAAACTCCTCCCCCTTTCCATTTTGTCCGATCCTTCCTGAATAGACTATAACCCTGTATGTTACCGCCCAGTCACAGCGATCGTCCAACCAAGTCTCTGTTATACCCGCGATGTCATAATCCTCCTCAGACATAACCGCTGCAGGTCATCAGTTTTATTAGTCAGACTTCTGGCATTAGTCAACATGCAATTCAATGGCATATGGTTTTTCTTCCTTTGAAGCCTATCCTTATTAACTATTCTAACCCCTCCCTCCGCTCCACCCCCAGGTACTTTAATAAGTCCCCCCTCTCTATCTACACTATCTTCTCCCCCCCAGTCCCTAGTTTGACAGCCGGTGCTGACAGCCGTATCTCAGGACTTTGCTACAGTATAGTAGGCACAGTATGTACAAGGCACAGTATATAGAAGGCACAGTATGTAGAAGGCACAGTATATAGAAGGCATAGCATATAGTAGGCACAGTATATAGTAGGCACAGTATGTAGTAGGCACAGTATGTAGTAGGCACAGTATATAGAAGGCACAGTATATAGAAGGCACAGTATGTAGAAGGCACAGTATATAGTAGGCACAGTATGTAGAAGGCACAGTATATAGTAGGCACAGTATGTAGAAGGCACAGTATATAGAAGGCTCAGTATATAGTAGGCACAGTATGTAGTAAGCACAGTATGTAGAAGGCACAGTATATAGTAGGCACAGTATATAGTAGGCACAGTATGTAGTAGGCACAGTATGTAGAAGGCACGGTATATAGTAGGCACAGTATGTAGAAGGCACAGTATATAGTAGGCACATTATATAGTAGGCACAGTATGTAGAAGGCACAGTATATAGAAGGCACAGTATGTAGAAGGCACGGTATATAGAAGGCACAGTATGTAGAAGACACAGTATGTAGTAGACACAGTATATAGAAGACAAAGTATGTAGTAGGCACAGTATGTAGAAGGCACAGTATGTAGAATTGTCTTAACAATGAAACGTCAAGAACTACATCTTCTTTTTTTGGTATAAGAATGATATTTGCTTCCAACATTGAGGGGGGGGGGAGTGCTTAACCCCTTAAGGACCAGGCAATTTTTTGCACATCTGACCACTGTCACTTTAAACATTAATAACTCTGATGCTTTTACCTTTCATTCTTATTCCGAGACTGTTTTTTCGTGACATATTCTACTTTATGTTAGTGGTAAAATTTTGTCGATACTACATAATTTCTTGGTGAAAAATTGAAAAATTTGAGGAAAAAATTGAAAAATTTAAAAAATTGAAAGTTCTCTGCTTATTAGGAAAATGAATATTCCAAATAAATTATATATTGATTCACATATACAATATGTCTACTTTATGTTTTCATCATAAAGTTGAGATGTTTTTACTTTTGGAGACTAGTGTTGAGCGGCATAGGCCATATTCAAATTCGCGAATATTCGCGAATATATGGACGAATATTCGTCATATATTCGCGAATATTCGCATATTCGTTATATTCTCGTTTTATTTTCGCATACACGAAAATTCGCATATGCGAAAATTAACATATATGAATATTAGCATATACAAAATTCAGCATACGCGAAAATTCGAGTATGCGAAAATTAACACGTGAATATTAGCATATACAAAATTTAGCACACGCGAAAATTCGCATATACGAAAATTAGCATACGCTAATTTTCGCATATGCGAATTTTCGCACGCCAGTCTCACACAGTAGTATTACAGCCTTCTTTACACCACACAAGCTGGAAGCAGAGAGGGGTGATCACTGTGATGTGTACTGTGAAGAAAAAAAAAAAAAAAAAAAACGAATATTCGTAATTACGAATATATAGCGCTATATTCGCAAAATTCGCGAATTCGCGAATATGCGATATTCGCGAATAATATTCGAATTGCGAATATTCGCGAGCAACACTATTGGAGACATCAGAGGCTTCAAAGTTCAGCAGCAATTTTCCAATTTTTCACAAAATTTTCAAAATCATAATTTTTCAGTGACCAGTTCTGTTTTGAAGTGGATTTGAAGGGCCTTCATATTAGAAATACCCCACAAAATAACCCCATTTTAAAAACTGTACCCCTCAAAGTATTCTAACTGAGATTCAAAAGGTTTGTTAACCCTTTAGATGCTTCACAGGAATAGCAGCAAATTGAAGGAGAAAATTCAAAATCTTCCTTTTTTACACTGGCATGTTCTTGCAGATCCAATTTTTGAATTTTTACAAGGGGTAAAAGGAGATAAATCTTCCTAAAATTTGTAACCCAATTTCTCTCGAGTAAGCACATACCTCATATGTCTATGTAAATTGTTCGGCAGGCACAGTAGAGGGCTCAGAAGGGAATGAGCGACAGTGGGATTTTCGAGAGTGAGTTTTTCTGAAATGGTTTTTGGGGGCATTTCACATTTAGGAAGCCCCTATGGTCCCAGGACAGCAGAAAAAAAAACATGGCATACTATTTTGGAAACTACACCCCTCAAGGCACGTAACAAGGGGTCCAGTGAGCCTTAACACCCCACAGGTGTTTGACGACTTTTTGTTAAAGTTGGATGTGTAAATGATTTTTTTTTCACTGAAATGCTAGTTTTCCCTCAAATTAATTTTTTTTACAAGGGATAATAGGACAAAATGCCCCCCAAAATTTGTAACCCCATCTCTTCTGAATATGAAAATACCCCATGTGTGAATGTCAAGTGCTCTGCTGGTGCACTACAATGCTTAGAAGAGAAGGAGCGTCATTGAGCTTTTGGGAAGAAAATTGTTTGGAATGGAAGTCAGGGGCCTTGTGCGTTTACAAATCCCCCCGTGGTGCCAGAACAGTGGACCCCCCCACATGTGACCCTATTTTGGAAACTACACCCCTCACAGAATTTAATAAGGGGTGCAGTGAGTATTTACACCCCACTGGCGTTTGACAGATCTTTGGAACAGTGGGCTGTGCAAATGAAAAATTACATTTTTCATTTTCACGGACCACTGTTCCAAAAATCTGTCAGACATCTGTGAGGCATAAATGCTTACTGTACCCCTTATTACATTACGTGAGGGGTGTAATTTCCAAAATAGGGTCAATTGTGGGGGGTCCATTGTTCTGGCACTATGGGGGCTTTGTAAACACAAGTGGCCTTCAATTCCGGACAAATTTTCTCTTCAAAATCCCAATGGTGCTCCTTCCCTTTGAGCATTGTAGTTCGCCCGCAGAGCAATTTACATCCACACATGTTCTTACTCAGAAGAAATGGGGTTACACATTTTGGGGGGCTTTTTTCCTATTTTTCCTTGTGAATATGAAAAATTTAGGGTAAAACCAGCATTTTAGTGAAAATTTTTTTTTTCATTTTTCCATCCAGCTTTGAAGAATTTTCATTAAACACCTGTTCGGTGTTCAGGCGCACTATACCCCTTGCTATGTTCCGTGAGGGGTGTAGTTTCCTAAATGGGGTCACATGTGGGTATTTCTTTTTTTGTGTTTATGTCAGAACCGCTGTAAAATCAGCCACCCCTGTGCAAATCACCAATTTAGGCCTCAAATGTACATAGTGCGCTCTCACTCCTGAGCCTTGTTGTGAGCATTTGAGAATTTTACGCCCACATATGGGGTATTTCCATACTCAGGAGAAATTGCGCTACAAATTTTTGGGGTCTTTTTTTCCCTTTTAACACTTGTAAAAATAGAAAGTATGGGGAAACACCAGCATGTTAGTGTAATTTTTTTTATTTTTTTACACTAACAAGCTGGTGTAGCCCCCAACTTTTCCTTTTCATAAGGGGTAAAAGGAGAAAATGCCACCCAAAATTTGTAGTG
Source organism: Hyla sarda (assembly GCF_029499605.1). Lineage (NCBI taxonomy): Eukaryota > Metazoa > Chordata > Amphibia > Anura > Hylidae > Hyla > Hyla sarda. Next base: position 1,895,515 of record NC_079196.1, on the reverse strand, counting down.
CATATGTGGCCCTAAACTGTTTCCTTGAAATACGACAGGGCTCTGAAGTGAGAGAGCGCCATGCGCATTTGAGGACTAAATTAGGGATTGCATAGGGGTGGACATAGGGGTATTCTACGCCAGTGATTCCCAAACAGGGTGCCTCCAGCTGTTGCAAAACTCCCAGCATGCCTGGACAGTCAGTGGCTGTCCAGAAATGCTGGGAGTTGTTGTTTTGCAACAGCTGGAGGCTCCGTTTTGGAAACACTGCCGTACAATACGTTTTCCATTTTTATTGGGGGGGGGGGGGCAGTCTAAGGGGGTGTATATGTAGTGTTTTACCCTTTACTATGTGTTAGTGTAGTGTTTTTCGGGTACATTCGCACTGGTGGGTTACGGTGAGTTTCTCGCTAGGAGTTTGCGCTGCGGCGAAAAATTTGCTGCAGCCCAAACTTGAAGCAGGAAACTTACTGTAAACCCACCAGTGTGAATATACCCTGTACCATGTATGTTCAGATCGGGGGAGCAAACCTCCAGCTGTTTCAAAACTACATCTCCCAGCATGTACTGACAGACCGTGCATGCTGGGAGTTGTACTTTTGCAACAGCTGGAGGCACACTGGTTGGAAAATCTTCAGTTAGGTTCTGTTACCTAACTCAGTAATTTCCAACCAGTCTGCCTCCAGCTGTTGCAAAACTACAACTCCCTGCATTTACTGATCACCGAAGGGCATACTGGGAGACGTAGTTATGCTGGAGATACACAACTACAACTCCCAGCATGCCGAGACAGATGTTTGGGCATGCTGGGATTTGCAGTTTTACAACATCTGGAGGGCTACAGTTTTAGAGAACACTGCAAAGTGATCTCCAAACTGTGACCGTCCAGATGTTGCAAAACTACAAATCCCAGCATGCCCAGACATCAAACAGCTGTTTGGGCATGCTAGGAGTTGTAGTTTTGCAAGATCTGGAGGGCTACAGTTTAGAGACCACTGTATAGTGGTCTCAAACTGTAGCCCTCCAGCTGTTGCAAAATGATATATTCCAGCATGCCCAAACAGCTGTCTGGGCATGCTGGGAGTTGTAGTTTTGCAACATCTGAAGGGTCACAGTTTGGAGATCACTGTATAGTGGTCTCAAACTGTACCTTCTAGATGTTGCTAGGCAACTCACCGGCTTATGTAGGATCCAGCCGCACGACGTCGCCGCCCGCCGATCTCCGTCGCCCGCAGCCTCCGGATGGGTAAGTGGATCTTCGGCGCTGGTCCCTGTCGTGTTTCCCCGTCCTGCCCGGCCTATTGTGGGTGGGCAGGATGGGGAAAATGAAAGTTAACCCCCCGCCCCCGATCTGCTATTGGTCGTCGCTTCTGGTGACCTATAGCCGGGATAGGTGGGGTGGCACCCCTGCTATCTCACTCCTATCCCTTCAGGGGATTGTGGGTGTCTTAGACAACCGCAATCCCCCTTATATTCTGGGTCACTGGGTCACCATAGACCCGTAATGACCCGGAATCGTGCAAATCGCAAGTGTGAATTCACTTACGATTTGCCGCGATAGCCGACATGGGGGGGTCTGACATGGGGGGGATAGATATCAGCAGTCACCCCGGTCCGAACCCCGCCCGGCGCGCGGCGGGGGCCGGAATTCTTCCAGGGTGTCGTGACGTACGCGTACATCAAGGGTCCTTAAGAGATTACATTTTAAAGGATTAATTGAATACAGCATACACAATAGGTGTCAACACATCCTCCCACTCCCTACACATTTCCCAAGGAATCTCATCTGGACCCGGTGCAGAAGACGCTGAGTAGGAATGAATTGCTTGCCTCAGTTCTATTAAAGAGACGTCCATATCAAGGATCTCCCTCTGCTCTTTGGATAAACCAGGGAGAGTCATTGTGGACAAATAAGAATCCATTCCTTGATCTGACGATTAAATCTCGCATTGATACAGTTTGGAGAAGTAATTAAAAACTATCTCCATTATTTCCTCCTGTTGAACTGTGATATTGCCGTCTGGCTTCATGAGACTATTTATCTTGGTCTTCGATTTTTGTGATTTTACAATATTAGCCAATAATTTCCCCGTCCTACTCCCTTCAATAAGTTGTTTTTGACCATCAAAAAAGGATTTCTGTTGAGCTTTCTCATTTACAGAGTCAGCTCATCTTCCTTGGCCCTCTTCTATATTTTCAATGTTCTCCTGATTAGGGATTTTTTGAGAATCTGTCTTTCAATCCTTTAACTTCCACTGTTATAGCGCTCTCTGTTCAATAAATTCTCTTTTTTGTTCTTTATTTCTCTAAACAATAAGCCCCTTAAAAAGGCTTTTAATGAATCCCAGACCATTAGGATCGGGCAGAGCCCCTGTTCAGAGCCCAAAGCTTTCCCTATGGATAATATTCAACCAATAAGGATTGATGGACAGATTTCTCCTTACCTTTGTATAACTGAGCCCCACCTCTATCTCCGTCACCAACATTGCATGCTCGGATATTGACCTTGGTTGATATTCGACCATTTTGATTAATTTCATACCCAGATTGTTACAAAGTAGTAAATCCATTTGTGATGCTGAAAAACACGAGAATATCTTTCTATAGGGGTTCAACACCCTCCATGCATCCCTCCATCCATCCAAGTTCCCTGACCAATCTGGCCCGGGGAGTTGGGTGGGTACTGTCCACATCTCCATTCATCCTCCTCCTATCTCTTTTACCGTCAATCACACAATTGAAGTCTCCCCATATCAGGACGAGCAGCTCTTTTCAGCAAATTAGACATTTCATTAAATCAATTATAGGTTCTCTAGAAAATTGGGGAGGGACATAAATAAAAGCCGTCTCTTAATTTTTCTGAGACATATATATGCATACTGCACCATGGACACGGGCACCGAGTGATCTGCGGAGTGCACAGACCTGCAGGAGTGAGTTCTGAGCCGGGAGTGGAGTGGTGCTGACAGACGTATCTCAGGACTTTGCTACAGTATATAGTAGGCAAAATATGTAGAAGGCACAGTATATAGTAGGCACAGTATGTAGAAGGCACAGTATATAGTAGGCACAGTATGTAGAAGGCACAGTATATAGTAGGCACAGTATGTAGAAGGCACAGTATATAGTAGGCACAGTATGTAGAAGGCACAGTATATAGTAGGCACAGTAAATAGTAGGCACAGTATGTAGAAGGCACAGTATGTAGAAGGCACAGTATGTAGAAGGCACAGTATATAGAAGGCACAGTATGTAGAAGGTACAGTATGTAGAAGGTACAGTATGTAGAAAGCACAGTATGTAGTAGGCACAGTATGTAGAAGACACAGTATGTAGAAGGCACAGTATGTAGAAGGCACAGTATGTAGTAGGCACAGTATGTAGTAGGCACAGTATGTAGTAGGCTCAGTATGTAGAAGGCACAGTATGTAGAAGGCACAGTATGTAGTAGGCTCAGTATGTAGAAGGCACAGTATGTAGAAGGCACAGTATATAGTAGGCACAGTATATAGTAGGCACAGTATGTAGTAGGCACGTATGTAGAAGGCACAATATGTAGTAGGCACAGTATGTAGAAGGCAAAGTATGTAGTAGGCACAGTATGTAGTAGGCACAGTATGTAGTAGGCACAGTATGTAGAAGGCACAGTATGTGGTAGGCACAGTATGTAGTAGGCACAGTATGTAGAAGGCACAGTATGTAGAAGCCAAAATGTATATAGTAGGCACAGTATGTAGAAGGCAGAGTATGTAGAAGGCACAGTATATAGTAGGCATAGTATGTAGAAGGCACAGTATGTAGAAGGCCCAGTATATAGTAGGCACAGTATGTAGTAGGCACAGTATGTAGAAGGCTCAGTATGTAGAAGGCACAATATGTAGAAGGCACAGAATGTAGTAGGCACAATATATAGCAGGCACAGTATGTAGTAGGCACAGTATATAGTAGGCACAGTATGTAGAAGGCACAGCATGTAGTAGGCACAGTATGTAGAAGGCACAGTATATAGTAGGCACAGTATGTAGTAGGCACAGTATGTAGTAGGCACAGTATGTAGAAGGCACAATATGTAGTAGGCATAATATGTAGAAGGCACAGTATGTAGTAGGCACAGTATGTAGTAGGCCCAGTAGGTAGAGGGCACAATAAGAAGTAGGCACAGTTTGTAGAAGGCTCAGTATGTAGAAGCCAAAATGTATATAGTAGGCACAGTATGTAGAAGGCACAGTATATAGTAGGCACAGTATGTAGAATACACAGTATGTAGAAGGCACAGTATGTAGAAGGCACAGTATGTAGAAGACACAGTATGTAGTAGGCACAGTATGTAGAAGGCAAAGTTTATAGTAGGCACAGTATGTAGAAGACACAGTCTGTAGAAGGCCCAATACCTCGTAGGCACAGTATACAGTAGGCACAGTATGTAGAAGACACTGTATGTAGAAGGCACATTATGTAGACGGCACAGTATGTAGAAGGCTCAGTATGTATAAGGCACAATATGTAGAAGGCACAGTATGTGGAAGGCACGGTATATAGTAGGCACAGTATATAGAAGGCACAGTATGTAGTAGGCACAGTATATAGTAGGCACAGTATATAGTAGGCACAGTATGTAGAAGGCACAGTGTGTAGTAGGCACAGTATGTAGAAGGCTCAGTATGTAGAAGGCACAGCATAGAGTAGGCACATTATGTAGTAGGCACAGTATATAGTAGGCACAGTATGTAGAAGGCACGGTGTGTAGTAGGCACAGTATGTAGAAGGAACAGTATATAGTAGGCACAGTATGTAGAAGACACAGTCTGTAGAAGGCACAATACGTTGTAGGCACAGTATATAGTGGGCACTGTATGTAGAAGACACAGTATGTAGAAGGCATAATATGTAGAAGGCACAGTATGTAGTAGGCTCAGTATGTATAAATTACAATATGTAGAAGGCACAGCATATAGTAGGCACAGTATGTAGAAGGCACAGTATGTAGTAGACACAGTATATAGTAGGCACAGTATATAGAAGGCACAGTATGTAGAAGGAACAGAATATAGTAGGCACAGTATGTTGAAGGCACAGTATATAGTAGGCACAGTATGTAGAAGACACAGTATGCAGAAGGCACAATATGTAGTAGGCACAGTATATAGTAGCCACAGAATGTAGAAGGCACAGTATATAGTAGGCACAGTATGTGGTAGGCACAGTATGTAGAAGGCACAGTATATAGTAGGCACAGTATGTAGAAGGCACAGTATGTAGAAGGCAAATTTTATAGTAGGCACAGTATGTAGTAGGCACAGTATATAGTAGGTACAGTATGTAGAAGACACAGTATGTAGTAGGCACAGTATATAGTAGGCACAGTATATAGTAGGAACAGAATGTAGAAGACATAGTATGTAGTAGGCACAGAATATAGTAGGCACAGTATGTAGAAGGTACAGTATGTAGTAGGCACAGTATGTAGAAGGTACAGTATGTAGTAGGCTCAGTGTATCGTAGGCACAGTATGTAGTAGACACAGTATGTAGTAGACACAGTATATAGTAGGCACAGTATGTAGAAGGCACAGTGTGTAGTAGGCACAGTATGTAGAAGGCTCAGTATGTAGAAGGCACAGCATAGAGTAGGCACATTATGTAGTAGGCACAGTATATAGTAGGCACAGTATGTAGAAGGCACGGTGTGTAGTAGGCACAGTATGTAGAAGGAACAGAATATAGTAGGCACAGTATGTAGAAGGCACAGTATATAGTAGGCACAGTATGTAGAAGGCACAGTATGTAGAAGGCAAATTTTATAGTAGGCATAGTATGTAGTAGGCACAGTATATAGTAGGTACAGTATGTAGAAGACACAGTATGTAGTAGGCACAGTATATAGTAGGCACAGTATATAGTAGGAACATAATGTAGAAGACATAGTATGTAGTAGGCACAGAATATAGTAGGCACAGTAGGTAGAAGGTACAGTATGTAGTAGGCACCGTATGTAGAAGGTACAGTATGTAGTAGGCTCAGTGTATCGTAGGCACAGTATGTAGTAGACACAGTATGTAGTAGACACAATATATAGTAGGCACAGTATGTAGAAGGCACAGTGTGTAGTAGGCACAGTATGTAGAAGGCACAGTATGTAGTAGGCACAGTATGTAGAAGACACAGTATGCAGAAGGCACAATATGTAGTAGGCACAGTATATAGTAGCCACAGAATGTAGAATGCACAGTATATAGTAGGCACAGTATGTGGTAGGCACAGTATGTAGAAGGCACAGTATATAGTAGGCACAGTATGTAGAAGGCACAGTATGTAGAAGGCAAATTTTATAGTAGGCACAGTATGTAGTAGGCAAAGTATATTGTAGACACAGTATGTAGAAGACACAGTATATAGTAGGCACAGTATATAGTAGGAACAGAATGTAGAAGACATAGTATGCAGTAGGCACAGTATATAGTAGGCACAATATGTAGAAGGTACAGTATGTAGAAGGCACAGTGTGTAGTAGGCACAGTATGTAGAAGGCACAGTATGTAGAAGGAACAGAATATAGTAGGCACAGTATGTTGAAGGCACAGTATATAGTAGGCACAGTATGTAGAAGACACAGTATGCAGAAGGCACAATATGTAGTAGGCACAGTATATAGTAGCCACAGAATGTAGAAGGCACAGTATAGAGTAGGCACAGTATGTGGTAGGCACAGTATGTAGAAGGCACATTATATAGTAGGCACAGTATGTAGAAGGCACAGTATGTAGAAGGCACATTTTATAGTAGGCACAGTATGTAGTAGGCACAGTATATAGTAGGTACAGTATGTAGAAGACACAGTATGTAGTAGGCACAGTATATAGTAGGCACAGTATATAGTAGGAACAGAATGTAGAAGACATAGTATGTAGTAGGCACAGAATATAGTAGGCACAGTATGTAGAAGGTACAGTATGTAGTAGGCACAGTATGTAGAAGGTACAGTATGTAGTAGGCTCAGTGTATCGTAGGCACAGTATGTAGTAGACACAGTATGTAGTAGACACAGTATATAGTAGGCACAGTATGTAGAAGGCACAGTGTGTAGTAGGCACAGTATGTAGAAGGCACAGTATGTAGTAGGCACAGTATGTAGAAGGCACAGTATGTAGAAGGAACAGAATATAGTAGGCACAGTATGTTGAAGGCACAGTATATAGTAGGCACAGTATGTAGAAGACACAGTATGCAGAAGGCACAATATGTAGTAGGCACAGTATATAGTAGCCACAGAATGTAGAAGGCACATTATATAGTAGGCAAAGTATGTGGTAGGCACAGTATGTAGAAGGCACAGTATATAGTAGGCACAGTATGTAGAAGGCACAGTATGTAGAAGGCAAATTTTATAGTAGGCATAGTATGTAGTAGGCACAGTATATAGTAGGTACAGTATGTAGAAGACACAGTATGTAGTAGGCACAGTATATAGTAGGCACAGTATATAGTAGGAACAGAATGTAGAAGACATAGTATGTAGTAGGCACAGAATATAGTAGGCACAGTATGTAGAAGGTACAGTATGTAGTAGGCACAGTATGTAGAAGGTACAGTATGTAGTAGGCTCAGTGTATCGTAGGCACAGTATGTAGTAGACACAGTATGTAGTAGACACAGTATATAGTAGGCACAGTATGTAGAAGGCACAGTGTGTAGTAGGCACAGTATGTAGAAGGCACAGTATGTAGTAGGCACAGTATGTAGAAGGCACAGTATGTAGAAGGAACAGAATATAGTAGGCACAGTATGTAGAAGGCACAGTATGTAGAAGACACAGTATGTAGAAGACACAGTATGCAGAAGGCACAATATGTAGTAGGCACAGTATATAGTAGCCACAGAATGTAGAATGCACAGTATATAGTAGGCACAGTATGTGGTAGGCACAGTATGTAGAAGGCACAGTATATAGTAGGCACAGTATGTAGAAGGCACAGTATGTAGAAGGCAAATTTTATAGTAGGCACAGTATGTAGTAGGCAAAGTATATAGTAGGTACAGTATGTAGAAGACACAGTATATAGTAGGCACAGTATATAGTAGGAACAGAATGTAGAAGACATAGTATGCAGTAGGCACAGTATATAGTAGGCACAATATGTAGAAGGTACAGTATGTAGTAGGCACAGTATGTAGAAGGTACAGCATGTAGTAGGCACAGTGTATCGTAGGCACAGTATGTAGTAGACACAGTATTTATTTCACAGTTGATGAAAATGCATATTTAATAGTTAAAGGTTTATATGAAGAGACTGGTATTGGAGTCACTGATCAGTTTCTATGCAGGTTTAGGAACTCACTGTCTAGTGTTTCTCTTCTCCAAAGAGGGTATGTGATGCACCCGAGATGGCTCCCAGTGGCTTTACCTTAGACGTCTAGTTCCACTGGCGTTCTGCAATGCCCAGCGGCAAAGTGCATGAGCCCTATTCAACTTCCCTGATGGCCATACCAGGCCTGAAGCCATCATGTACAGGTTCACCTTGTTGGTTAGCAGACAATGTGGCCCTTTTTGACAATGGCACTCTATAAAGAGAATAGATGATGTCATCTCCGTCATGGCCACTCCCTCAAGATGAGAAGACCCCTCCGATAAGGACTTGTGCTCCTGTGGTCCCATGTGACCTCATGAGCAGGGACCTTAAACATTCTAGCATCTTCCATCTCAATGTGGGTGTCTAATGCATGTATCACCTACTCTGACCATAACACATAATGTCCACTAGGTGGCAGCACATTATACAATACAAAAATCATACGTTAACAATGTAACTGGTTAACAAACCACAAAATACAAATACAACATGATGCTGCACAAAGAAGGAAGAAGAGGAGCAGAGTAACAGGGTTTGTTGTCTGAAATTGTGGAGTAACATAGGTCTGCATAGGAGCTGTATACACAATACCATCGGAGATTATAAAAGGAGTAAACCCACTACTTCCCTGGTGGTCTAGTGATACCCGAGGTCCACTCAGAACATGACTGCTGCAACTTACCTGAGAGGCCTGAGTGGTCATGGACCGTACTACTGATATTGTGGCTGAATGGGCAGCAGTATGTTACGTGACAACAGAGACGGCTTGTATAATAGATAAAGTTGGTCTCTGTATATAATATTATACATTTTTATACATTACATTGTTCATATGTTACCTTGCTGTGTAAAATGTTGTTTCTTGTGCCTCTATATCATGCATTTGGAATATTGTATCGGCACTTACATGTGTATACTTGGCTTATGTTTCTGTGTAGTTAAACAACATGAGGCTGGGGAATTTTGGCCTGATTCTTCATGGTGCTGTTAGATGGTTGCAGGGGATAAGATGGGGAGCCCCTTAGGTAGAAGCTGAAATCTTTACGTTTACTGAAAAATGGTAGCACTTCTGCCTTAGCAGTGTGTACTGCTGTTGTGACAAGACTGTTATGATAAGAGAAGGCTGAGGAGACCTGAGAGAAGCTGTGCTGTGCTGAGGAAACCTGAGAGAAGCTGTGCTGTGCTGAGGAGACCTGAGAGAAGCTGTGCTGTGCTGAGGAAACCTGAGAGAAGCTGTGCTGTGCTGAGGAGACCTGAGAGAAGCTGTGCTGTGCTGAGGAGACATGAGAGAAGCTGTGCTGTGCTGAGGAAACCTGAGAGAAGCTGTGCTGTGCTGAGGAGACCTGAGAGAAGCTGTGCTGTGCTGAGGAAACCTGAGAGAAGCTGTACTGTGCTGAGGAAACCTGAGAGAAGCTGTGCTGAGGAGCCTTGAGAGAAGCTGTGCTGTCCTGAGGAGACCTGAGATAAGCTGTGCTGTGCTGAAGAAACCTGAGAGAAGCTGTGCTAAGGAAACCTGAGAGAAGCTGTGCTGTGCTGAGGAGACCTGAGAGAAGCTGTGCTGAGGAAACCTGAGAGAAGCTGTGCTGTGCTGGGGAGACCTGAGAAGCTGTGCTGTGCTGACAAAACCTGAGAAAAACTGTGCAGTGCTGAGGAAACCTGAGAGAAGCTGTGATGAGCTAAAGAAACCTGGGGGAAGCTGTGCTGTGCTGAGGAAACCTGAGAGAAGCTGTGCTGAGGAGCCCTGAGAGAAGCTGTGCTGTGCTGAAGAAACCTGAGAGAAGCTGTGCTGTGCTGAGGAGCCCTGAGAGAAGCTGTGCTGTGCTGAGGAGACCTGAGAAGCTGTGCTGTGCTGAGGAAACCTGAGAAAAACTGTGCTGTGCTGAGGAAACCTGGGAGAAGCTGTGCTGTGCTGAGGAAACCTGAGAGAAGCTGTGCTGAGGAGCCCTGAGAGAAGCTGTGCTGTGCTGAGGAAACCTGAGAGAAGCTGTGCTAAGGAAACCTGAGAGAAGCTGTGCTGTGCTGAGGAGACCTGAGAGAAGCTGTGCTGAGGAAACCTGAGAGAAGCTGTGCTGTGCTGAGGAGACCTGAGAGAAGCTGTGCTGTGCTGAGGAGACCTGAGAGAAGCTGTGCTGAGGAGACCTGAAAGAAGCTGTGCTGTGCTAAGGAAACCTGAGAGAAGCTGTGCTAAGGAAACCTGAGAGAAGCTGTACTGTGCTGAGGAGACCTGAGAGAAGCTGTGCTGAGGAAACCTGAGAGAAGCTGTGCTGTGCTGAGGAGACCTGAGAGAAGCTGTGCTGTGCTGAGGAGACCTGAGAGAAGCTGTGCTGTGCTGAGGAAAGCTGAGAGAAGCTGTGCTGTGCTGAGGAGACCTGAGAGAAGCTGTGCTGAGGAGCCCTGAGAGAAGCTGTACTGTGCTGAGGAAACCTGAGAGAAGCTGTGCTGTGCTGAGGAAACCTGAGAGAAGCTGTGCTGAGGAGCCTTGAGAGAAGCTGTGCTGAGGAAACCTGAGAGAAGCTGTGCTGTGCTGAGGAGACCTGAGAGAAGCTGTGCTGTGCTGAGGAAACCTGAGAGAAGCTGTACTGTGCTGAGGAAACCTGAGAGAAGCTGTGCTGTGCTGAGGAAACCTGAGAGAAGCTGTGCTGAGGAGCCTTGAGAGAAGCTGTGCTGTCCTGAGGAGACCTGAGAGAAGCTGTGCTGAGGAAACCTGAGAGAAGCTGTGCTGAGGAAACCTGAGAGAAGCTGTGCTGTGCTGAGGAGACCTGAGAAGCTGTGCTGTGCTGACGAAACCTGAGAAAAACTGTGCAGTGCTGAGGAAACCTGAGAGAAGCTGTGATGTGCTGAAGAAACCTGGGAGAAGCTGTGCTGTGCTGAGGAAACCTGAGAGAAGCTGTGCTGTGCTGAGGAGACCTGAGAGAAGCTGTGCTGAGGAGCCCTGAGAGAAGCTGTGCTGAGGAGCCCTGAGAGAAGCTGTGCTGTTCTGAAGAAACCTGAGAGAAGCTGTGCTGTGCTGAGGAGACCTGAGAAGCTGTGCTGTGCTGTGCTGATGAAACCTGAGAAAAACTGTGCTGTGCTGAGGAAACCTGGGAGAAGTTGTGCAGTGCTGAGGAGACCTGAGAGAAGCTGTGCTGTGCTGAGGAAACCTGAGAAAAACTGTGCAGTGCTGAGGAGACCTGAGAGAAGCTGTGCTGTGCTGAGGAAACCTGAGAGAAGCTGTGCTGAGGAGACCTGAGAGAAGCTGTGCTGAGGAAACCTGAGAGAAGCTGTGCTGAGGAGACCTGAGAGAAGCTGTGCTGAGGAGCCCTGAGAGAAGCTGTGCTGTGCTGAGGAAACCTGAGAGAAGCTGTGCTAAGGAAACCTGAGAGAAGCTGTGCTGTGCTGAGGAGACCTGAGAGAAGCTGTGCTGAGGAGACCTGAAAGAAGCTGTGCTGTGCTAAGGAAACCTGAGAGAGGCTGTGCTGAGGAAACCTGAGAGAAGCTGTGCAGTGCTGAGGAAGCCTGAGAGAAGCTGTGCTGTGCTGAGGAGACCTGAGAGAAGCTGTGCTGTGCTGAGGAAACCTGAGAGAAGCTGTGCTGTGCTGATGAAACCTGAGAGAAGCTGTGCTGTGCTGAGGAAACCTGAAAGAAGCTGTGCTGTGCTGAGGAAGCCTGAGAGAAGCTGTGCTGTGCTGAGGAGACCTGAGAGAAGCTGTGCTGAGGAGACCTAAGAGAAGCTGTGCTGAGGAAACATGAGAGAAGCTGTGCTGTGCTGAGGAAGCCTGAGAGAAGCTGTGCTGTGGAGACCTGAGAGAAGCTGTGCTGTGCTGAGGAAACCTGAGAGAAGCTGTGTAGTGCTGAGGAAACCTGAGAGAAGCTGTGCTGTGCTGAGGAAACCTGAGAGAAGCTGTGCTGTGCTGAGGAAACCTGAGAGAAGCTGTGTAGTGCTGAGGAGACCTGAGAGAAGTTGTGCTGAGGAAACCTGAGAGAAGCTGTGCTGTGCTGAGGAGACCTGAGAGAAGCTGTGCTGAGGAAACATGAGAGAAGCTGTGCTGTGCTGAGGAAGCCTGAAAGAAGCTGTGCTGTGCTGTGGAGACCTGAGAGAAGCTGTGCCGTCCTGAGGAGACCTGAGAGAAGCTGTGCTGTGCTGAGGAAACCTGAGAGAAGCTGTGCTGAGGAAACCTGAGAGAAGCTGTGCTGTGCTGAGGAGACCTGAGAGAAGCTGTACTGTGCTGAGGAGACCTGAGAGAAGCTGTGCTGTGCTGAGGAGACCTGAGAGAAGCTGTGCTGAGGAGGCCTGAGAGAAGCTGTGCTGTGCTGAGGAGACCTGAGAGAAGCTGTGCTGTGCTGAGGAGACCTGAGAGAAGCTGTGCTCTGCTGAGGAGACCTGAGAGAAGCTGTGCTGAGGAAACCTGAGAGAAGCTGTGCTGAGGAGCCCTGAGAGAAGCTGTACTGTGCTGAGGAAACCTGAGAGAAGCTGTGCTGTGCTGAGGAAACCTGAGAGAAGCTGTGCTGAGGAGCCTTGAGAGAAGCTGTGCTGTCCTGAGGAGACCTGAGAGAAGCTGTGCTGAGGAGCCTTGAGAGAAGCTGTGCTGTCCTGAAGAAACCTGAGAGAAGCTGTGCTGAGGAAACCTGAGAGAAGCTGTGCTGAGGAAACCTGAGAGAAGCTGTGCTGTGCTGAGGAGACCTGAGAGAAGCTGTGCTGTGCTGAAGAAACCTGAGAAAAACTGTGCAGTGCTGAGGAAACCTGAGAGAAGCTGTGATGTGCTGAAGAAACCTGGGAGAAGCTGTGCTGTGCTGAGGAAACCTGAGAGAAGCTGTGCTGTTCTGAAGAAACCTGAGAGAAGCTGTGCTGTGCTGAGGAGACCTGAGAAGCTGTGCTGTGCTGATGAAACCTGAGAAAAACTGTGCTGTGCTGAGGAAACCTGGGAGAAGCTGTGCTGTGCTGAGGAGACCTGAGAGAAGCTGTACTGTGCTGAGGAAACCTGAGAGAAGCTGTGCTGAGGAGCCCTGAAAGAAGCTGTGCTGTGCTGAGGAAACCGGAGAGAAGCTGTGCTGAGGAGACCTGAGAGAAGCTGTGCTGTGCTGAGGAGACCTGAGAGAAGCTGTACTGTGCTGAGGAGACCTGAGAGATGCTGTGCTGAGGAAACCTGAGAGAAGCTGTGCTGAGGAGCCCTGAGAGAAGCTGTGCTGTTCTGAAGAAACCTGAGAGAAGCTGTGCTGTGCTGAGGAGCCCTGAGAGAAGCTGTGCTGTGCTGAGGAGACCTGAGAAGCTGTGCTGTGCTGACGAAACCTGAGAAAAACTGTGCTGTGCTGAGGAAACCTGGGAGAAGCTGTGCTGTGCTGAGGAGACCTGAGAAGCTGTGCTGTGCTGAGGAAATCTGAGAAAAACTGTGCAGTGCTGAGGAGACCTGAGAGAAGCTGTGCTGTGGAAACCTGAGAGAAGCTGTGCTGTGGAAACCTGAGAGAAGCTGTGCTGAGGAGACCTGAGAGAAGCTGTGCTGAGGAGCCCTGAGAGAAGCTGTGCTGTGCTGAGGAAACCTGAGAGAAGCTGTGCTGAGGAAACCTGAGAGAAGCTGTGCTGTGCTGAGGAAACCTGAGAGAAGCTGTGCTGAGGAGACCTGAGAGAAGCTTTGCTGTGCTGAGGAGACCTGTGAGAAGCTGTGTAGTACTGAGGAGACCTGAGAGAAGCTGTGCTGAGGAAACCTGAGAGAAGCTGTGCTGAGGAAACCTGAGAGAAGCTGTGTAGTGCTGAGGAGACCTGAGAAAAGCTGTGCTGTGCTGAGGAGACCTGAGAGAAGCTGTGCTGAGGAAACCTGAGAGAAGCTGTGCAGTGCTGAGGAAGCCTGAGAGAAGCTGTGCTGTGCTGAGGAGACCTGAGATAAGCTGTGCTGTGCTGAGGAAACCTGAGAGAAGCTGTGCTGTGCTGATGAAACATGAGAGAAGCTGTGCTGTGCTGAGGAAACCTGAAAGAAGCTGTGCTGTGCTGAGGAAACCTGAGAGAAGCTGTGCTGTGCTGAGTAAACCTGAGAGAAGCTGTGCTGTGCTGAGGAAGCCTGAGAGAAGCTGTGCTGTGCTGAGGAAACCTGAGAGAAGCTGTGTAGTGCTGAGGAGACCTGAGAGAAGCTGTGCTGAGGAAACCTGAGAGAAGCTGTGCTGTGCTGAGGAAACCTGAGAGAAGCTGTGCTGAGGAGACCTGAGAGAAGCTGTGCTGAGAAGACCTGAGAGAAGCTGTGCTGTGCTGAGGAAACCTGAGAGAAGCTGTGCTGAGAGACCTGAGAGAAGCTGTGCTGAGGAGACCTGAGAGAAGCTGTGCTGTGCTGAGGAAACATGAGAGAAGCTGTGCAGTGCTGAGGAAGCCTGAGAGAAGCTGTGCTGTGGAGACCTGAGAGAAGCTGTGCTGTGCTGTGGAGACCTGAGAGAAGCTGTGCTGTGCTGAGGAAACCTGAGAGAAGCTGTGCTGAGGAGACCTGAGAGAAGCTGTGCTGAGGAGACCTGAGAGAAGCTGTGCTGTGCTGAGGAAACATGAGAGAAGCTGTGCTGAGGAGACCTGAGAGAAGCTGTGCTGTGCTGAGGAGACCTGAGAGAAGCTGTGCTGTGCTGAGGAGACCTGAGAGAAGCTGTGCTGTGCTGAGGAGACCTGAGAGAAGCTGTACTGTGCTGAGGAGACCTGAGAGAAGCTGTGCTGAGGAAACCTGAGAGAAGCTGTGCTGAGGAGGCCTGAGAGAAGCTGTGCTGTGCTGAGGAGACATGAGAGAAGCTGTGCTGTGCTGAGGAGCCCTGAGAGAAGCTGTACTGTGCTGAGGAAACCTGAGAGAAGCTGTGCTGTGCTGAGGAAACCTGAGAGAAGCTGTGCTGAGGAGCCTTGAGAGAAGCTGTGCTGTCCTGAGGAGACCTGAGAGAAGCTGTGCTGTGCTGAAGAAACCTGAGAGAAGCTGTGCTGAGGAAACCTGAGAGAAGCTGTGCTGAGGAAACCTGAGAGAAGCTGTGCTGTGCTGAGGAAGCCTGAGAAGCTGTGCTGTGCTGAGGAAACCTGAGAAAAACTGTGCAGTGCTGAGGAAACCTGAGAGAAGCTGTGCTGAGGAGCCCTGAGAGAAGCTGTGCTGAGGAGCCCTGAGAGAAGCTGTGCTGTGCTGAGGAAACCTGAGAGAAGCTGTGCTGTGCTGTGCTGAGGAAACCGGAGAGAAGGTGTGCTGTGCTGAGGAGACCTGAGAGAAGCTGTGCTGAGGAGACCTAAGAGAAGCTGTGCTGTGCTGTGAAGACCTGAGAGAAGCTGTGCTGAGGAAATCTGAGAGAAGCTGTGCTGTGCTGTGCTGAGGAGACCTGAGAGAAGGTGTGCTGTGCTGAGGAGACCTGAGAGAAGCTGTGCTGTGCTGAGGAGACCTGAGAGAAGCTGTGCTGAGGAGACCTAAGAGAAGCTGTGCTGTGCTGTGAAGACCTGAGAGAAGCTGTGCTGAGGAAACCTGAGAGAAGCTGTGCTGTGCTGAGGAAACCTGAGAGAAGCTGTGCTGTGCTGAGGAGACCTGAGAGAAGCTGTGCTGTGCTGAGGAAACCTGAGAGAAGCTGTACTGATGAAACCTGAGAGAAGCTGTGCTGTGCTGTGCTGATGAAACCTGAGAGAAACTGTGCTGTGCTGAGGAAACCTGAAAGAAGCTGTGCTGTGCTGAGAAAACATGAGAGAAGCTGTGCTATGCTGAGGCACCCTGAGAGAAGCTGTGCTGTGCTGAAGAAACCTGAGAGAAGCTGTGCTGTGCTGTGCTGTGGAAACCTGAGAGAAGCTGTACTGTTTTGAGGAAACCTGAGAGAAGCTGTGCTGAGGAGCCCTGAGAGAAGCTGTGCTGAGGAAACCGGAGAGAAGCTGTGCTGAGGAGCCCTGAGAGAAGCTGTGCTGTGCTGTCCTGTGGAAACCTGAGAGAAGCTGTACTGTGCTGAGGAAACCTGAGAGAAGCTGTGCTGAGGAGCCCTGAAAGAAGCTGTGCTGTGCTGAGGAAACCGGAGAGAAGCTGTGCTGAGGAAACCTGAGAGAAGCTGTGCTGTGCTGAAGAAAGCTGAGAGAAGCTGTGCTAAGGAAACCTGAGAGAAGCTGTGCTGTGCTGTGGAAACCTGAAAGAAGCTGTGCTGTGCTGCGCTGAAGAAACCTTAGAGAAGCTGTGCTGTGCTGAGGAAACCAGAAAGAAGCTGTGCTGTGGAAACCTGAGAGAAGCTGTGATGTGCTGAGGAAACCTGAGAGAAGCTGTGCTGAGGAGACTTGAGAGAAGCTGTGCTGAGGAGACCTGAGAGAAGCTGTGCTGTGCTGACAAAACCTGAGAGAAGCTGTGCTGAGGAGACTTGAGAGAAGCTGGACTGTGCTGAGGAGACTTGAGAGAAGCTGTGCTGTTCTGAGGAAACCTGAGAGAAACTGTGCTGTGCTGAGGAAACCTGAGAGAAGCTGTGCTGTGATGAGGAAGCCTGAGAGAAGCTGTGCTGTGCTGAGAAAGCCTCAGAGAAGGTGAGCTGAGGAAGCCTTAGAGAAGCTGTAATGAGGAATAGAGATGAGCAAACTTTTGAAAAATTCGATTCGGCCGATTCACGATATTGTTTGAAAAAATTTGTTTTGATCCAAATTTATTTGCAGTGAATGACACAGCGACTGAATGACACAGCATGGAGGTGTTAGCAGCATGAGGAGACCATATAATGACTGAATGACACAGCGTGGAGGTGTTGGCAGCATGAGGAGATCATATAGTGGCTGAATGACACAGCGTGGAGCTGTTGGCAGCATGAGGAGATCATATAGTGGCTGAATGACACAGCGTGGAGCTGTTGGTAGCATGAGGAGACCATATAGTGGCTTAATGACATAGCGTGAAGGTTTTGGCAGCATGAGCAGACCATATAGTGACTGAATGACACAGCGTGGAGGTGTTCGCAGCATGAGGACACCATATAGTGACTGAATGACACAGCGTGGAGGTGTTGGCAGCATGAGGAAAACCATATAGTGGCTGAATGGCACAGTTTGGAGGTGTTGGCAGCATGAGGACACCATATAGTGGATGAATGGCACAGCATGGAGGTGTTGGCAGCATGAGGAGACCATATAGTGGGTGAATGGCACAGCGTGGAGGTGTTGGCAGCATGAGGAGACCATATAGTGAGTGAATGACACAGCATGGAGGTGTTGGCAGCATGAGGAGACCATATAGTGGCTGAATGACACAGCGTGGAGGTGTTGGCCGCATGAGGACACCATATAGTGACTGAATAACACAGCGTGGAGGTGTTGGCGGCATGATGAGAACATATAGTGGCTGAATGACACAGCGTGGAGGTGTTGGCAGCATGAGGAGACCATATAGTGGCTGAATGACACAGCATGGAGGTGTTGGCAGCATGAGGAGACCATATAGTGGCTGAATGACACAGCGTGGAGGTGTTGGCAGCATGAGGAGACCATATAGTGGCTGAATGACACAGCGTGGAAGTGGCATCAGCATGAGGAGACCATATAGCGGCTGAATGGCAGAGCGTGGAGGTGTTGGCAGCATGAGGAGACCATATGGTGGCTGAATGACACAGCGTGGAGGTGGCATCAGCATGAGGAGACCATATAGTGGCTGAATGACAAAGCTTGGATGAGGCTGAAGCATGAGGAGATCATATAGTGGCTGAATGACACAGCGTGGAGGTGTTGGCAGCATGAGGAGACCATATAGTGGCTGAATGACACAGCGTGGAGGTGTTGGCAGCATGAGGAGACCATATAGTGGCTGAATGACACAGCGTGGAGGTGGCATCAGCATGAGGAGACCATATAGCGGCTGAATGGCAGAGCGTGGAGGTGTTGGCAGCATGAGGAGACCATATGGTGGCTGAATGACACAGCGTGGAGGTGGCATCAGCATGAGGAGACCATATAGTGGCTGAATGACAAAGCTTGGATGAGGCTGAAGCATGAGGAGAACATATAGTGAATGAATGACAGAGCGTGGAGGTGGTGGTAGTATGAGGAGACCATATAGTGGCTGAATCACACAGCGTGGAGGTGGTGGCAGTATGAGGAGACCATATAGTGGCTGGATCACACGGCGTGGAGGTGGTGGCAGCATGAGGAGATCATATAGTGGTTGAATGACACAGATTGGATGATGCTGAAGTATGAGGAGACCATATAGTGTCTGAATGACACAGCCTGGAGGTGTTGGCAGCATGAGGAGACCACATAGTGTCTGAATGACACAGCCAGTAGTTGGCAGCAGCATAAGTAGACACCAGGGCTTCACAATCCCTAAGAAAAAACAGACAAAGTTTGAAATTTAAACTGAAGATTTTGGGCAGCTAGTGCTACCATAACAACATTTTTATTCCGAGGCCAAGCAGCATCAGTAAACCATATATCGGCTGAATGGCACAGCCTGGAGTTGGCTGAAGCATGAGCAGACCCCAGGGCTTCACAATCCCTAAGAAAAAATAGACAAAGTTTGAAATTTAAACTGAAGATTTAGGGTAACTAGTGCTACCACAAAAAATTTTAGGCCCAGACCCAGGCCCAGCAGCATCAGTAAACCAAATATTGCCTGAATGACACAGCCTAGAGTTGGCAGAAGCATGAGGAGACCATTGAAATGTAAGATTTTGAAATTTAAATTAAGGATTTTGAAATGTATTTTTTAACTCCCAAGTTTTAGTGTCCCGGGCCCCGGCGTGTCCGTACAAAGGACCAAATCTAACAAGGAACCACATGTCACATGGCAGCACAATGACAGAGCCTGGAGGTGGCATCAGTAGGAGGAGACCATATAGTGTCTGAATGGCACAGCCTGGAGTTGGCAGCAGATGAGGAGACAAAAGGGCTTCACAATCTCTAATAATTAAATATGAATTTTGACATTTCCATTGAGGATGTATGGTACCTAGTGCTACCATAAACATATATAGGTAATGTCCTAGGCTCAGCAGCATCACTAAGCCAAGTAGTTGTTATATGACACATACAGGAGCAGGCAGCAGCATGAGTACACAAGAGGGGTTCACAACTACAAACATTAAAAGGTGAATGTTGAAATCTCTATTGAAGATGCTTATTAGCTAGTGCTGCAATCCATTTAAGGCCCAATCCCAGCAGCATCAGTAAGCCAAGTAGTTCCTGAAACACACAGTCAGGAGCAGGCATCAGCAGTACACAAGAGGGTTTCATAACCCCTAAGATTGAAAGATCAATGTTGAAATCTCTATTGAAGAGGTATGTTACCTCGTGCTATCATCAAAGAATAGAAGGCCCAAGCCCAGCAGCATCACTAAGCACAGTAGTTCCTGAAACACACAACCAGGATAAGGCATCAGCATGAGTTTACAAGAGGGCTTCACAACCCCTAACATAAAAATGTGTACAGAAGATGTATGTTAGCTAGTGCTAACATCAAAAATTTTGAGGCACAGGCCCAGCAGCATCACCAAACCATATAGTTGCTGAAACACACAGCCTGGATCAGGCAGCAGTAGAAGTACACAAGGGGCTTAATAACCCCTAACATTAAAAGGTGAATATTGAAATCTGTATAGAAGATGTATGTTAGCTAGTGCTAACATAAAAATAAATTGGCACAGGCCCAGCAGCATCACTAAGCCAAGTAGTTCCTGAAACACACAGCCTAGATCAGGCGGCAGGATGCGTACATAAGAGGGCTTCACAAACCCTAACATTAAAAGATCCATTCTGAAATCTCTATTGAGCATGTATGTTTGCTAGTGCTACCATAAAAAAAAAATTGTAGGTAATATCCAAGACAGTCCCAGCAGCATCAGAAAACAAAATATTGGCTGAATGACACAGCCTGGATATGGGGAAAGCATAAGGAGCCCATATAGTGTCTGAATGATACAGCCTGGAGTTGGCAGAAGCATAAGGAGACAAACTAGTGGCTGAATGAAACAGCCTGGAGGTGACAGCAGCATCAGGAGTCCTGAAAGTGACCCAGTGACAGAGTGGTGCGGTGGGTGGAAATACCAGTACCAGGTGATGAAGGTGGCTGGAATGTTTGTAACTGGGGATCAGCGCCTTAGATCTGTTTGGCACTATCCATATTTGTGAAGTGTTGGTGTAGCACCATGGTCAATCTACTCTGATGTATCTGGCATTGTTGGGTGGAAATTCTGGCTGATCCATGCCTAATTCATCTTCACAAAGGTCAGTCTCTCCACATTTTTCATGGACAGACGAGTTCGCCTTGGGGTGACTATGGCCCCGGCCACACTAAACGCCCTCTCTGATGGCACACTACTGGCCGGGCAGGACAGCTTTTCCAGGGCAAACTCTGCAAGTTGCGGCCACAAATCAAGTTTGGCTGCCCAGAAGTCCAGCGGATCTTCAATGTTTGTTGGCATGGGCATGTCCAGGTGAAGAAAGGTACTCATCAGTGACTGTAGACTCAGGCTGCTGCTAATGGAGCTGGTACTGCTCCTGCCACCCTCCCCTCCCCAGCAGCCATGGCAGTGGAAGATGAGCATAGAGGGCCCCCCGAGTCACACATGCGAGTGGATGGACCATGTCGCCGATAGGCATCGGCCAACTGACTACGTAGGATCTCTCTGTAGTAGTTCAGTTTGTCCTCCCTCTCAGTGGGTGTAAAAAACGCCCCCATTTTGTGCCGTTAGCGAGGGTCCAATAAGGTGGAGAAGGTGGAGACCCAGATGTCATCCCGCTGACGAATGTTGACAATTTGGCGGTCACTACGCAAGCAAGTGAGCATGCATCGTGCCATTTGTGCAAGTGACTCTGAGGGACTACCTGCCTCCATCTCCACTGCATACTGCCACGGTGTGTCTGGGTCCTCTGTCTCACCTTCCTCATAACCCTCCAACTGCTCTGGCTGCTCCTGCTCCTCCTCTCCTGTCAGATGACTAGAAAAACCGCTCATCTCGCAAAGTGCTCCTCCTCCTCCAGTTCAGCCCCCATAGGGCTCATGTGGCTGTGGGATGCAGTCTTCACGTCTCCAGTGCCCTGACGAGCCATCGTTTCCAACACGTGTTGTAAGAAATGAAGCAGTGGAATGACATCGTTCATACTGTAATCCTGGCGATTTACATATAATGTGGCTTCCTCAAAGGGCCTGAGCAAACGGCAGGTGTCACGTATGAGCTGCCACTGGTTCACATTGAAGTTACACAGGGGAGTACTCCTATCTGCTTGGATCATCAAGAAATGGGTGATGCCTTTTCTTTATTCGTCTAGTCTGTCCAACATATGGAGGGTGGAATTCCAACATGTGGCAACGTCACAAATCAGACTATGTTGTGGGATACCGTTCTGACGCTGTAGCTCAAGGAAGGTGTTCTTGGCGGTGTACGAGTGGCTGAAGTGCATGCACAGTTTCCTTGCCATTGTTAGGATGTCTTACAAATGGGGGGTACAGTTCAGGAACTGCTTCATAACCAGATTGAACACGTGTGTCATGCAGGGCGCATATTATTCACAAATTCACATCTGCGCCTAGGCACAGATGGGACTGATTCCCAATACTAGGGATCCTCCCTAAATTAAAATATAACCTTTATTTTTTTTTTTTATTATTTAAAAATTTTACCTATATTGACCATATGGCTGAATATAATTTTAAAATTACAGAGGGAGCCAAAACCTTGCGCGGTATTAGAATATAACCACTTCTGATTAATGCTCATGGCTCACTCTTCCTTGTCGCAACGTGGCCAAGATGTTCTTCTTGTTGTCGGTCACCATGGTTGCCATTTCCAGTTTTCGTGGAGTAAGCCATACTCTGATTTCTTTACGAATGACTTTTAGCAGTTCCTCCCATGTGTGACTCATTTCGCCAAGGCAAACCATATGGAGAACAGCGTGACACCGCCGTGCCCTGCACACATGGTATGCTGAAGTGCCTCTGAGACTTGTCCAAGCAATGGAGGCTGAGGACACGGTGGAGGATGAGGAGGCGGCGTCGCACACTGTCACAGGACCAACGGGGTGAGAGCATGGAGGAGGAAGCGGTGTGACCTGTCCAAGTTGGGGTTGTGGCTGTGCAGGAACCACATTCACCCAGTGAGCCGTAAAGCACATGTATTGTCCCTGACCGTAGTTACAGCTCCAGAAATCGGCACTGCAGTGTACTTTGTTAAACACCGGCAGGCTCAAGGACTGGACCACCTTCTCTTCCACAAAATTGTGCAGGGCTAGTACTGCCTTCTTCACAAAGAAATGACGGCTTGGGACTCTCCAACTTGGCTCGGCACAAGCCATCAATTCTCTGAAAGGTGCAGAGTCCACCACTTGAAAATGGAGGGACTGCAGGACCAGCAACTTGGACAGGAGCATATTCATCTTCTGCGCCGTTGGATGAGTGGGCGCATACTGTTGTCTATGATTGTTGGCGGAATGGCTGACTAAAAGCGGGAGGAGCAGAAGCATCTGGAGCGACAGAAGGAGGGTTTGACACACGGCTCCCTTCGGCTGAGGTGGTGGAGCCTTGGCTGGGTGAAAGTGGGAGTGGTGTTCTGGACCACTTAAATTGGAGCAATGGTTCTCCCAGGCCACTTTATGGTGGTGAAGCATGTGTTGACGCAGGGCTGTGGTGCCAACATTGGGCCCCTGGCCACGCTTCACCTTCTGCCGACATATCTTGCATGTGGCTACGTGAGCCTCCTCCGGATGCTTGATGAAAAACTGCCACACAGAAAAGTAGCTGATTTTCCCACCTACAGTCCGCACTGATTGACTGCTACTGGCGCCGTCTCCAGGAACCCCTGTTCCACTACCTCTCGGGAGGGTAGGCTGCCGCGAAGCAGGTGGTCTCCACCAGGCAGGTTTGGCTACAAAATTTAAACTCCTGCCACCATGCTGACTGCCAACCATGCTACCACTTTGCTGGCTCAGCTGCTGCCTCAAGGGCAACCTGCAACTCTCTTTCTTCTCCTGATGATGATGAAGCCCCTTCTTCACCCGGCTCCCAATTGCGATCGGCTTCAGCATTATCATCAACAAGTGTGTGCACGTCACTGATGTCCTCCTCAGGTTCCCCAACAGTGTCTGCTTCAGGACCCTGAACCCTGGCAACACCGCCTCCCCCGTCACTCTCCGCATCACTAATTGGCCGCCTAGCGGAGGAAGCGGCGCATGTCTCCTCCACTTCTTGGCTGGGCAGTAGCTGCTGACTGTCCTCTATTAGATCGTCCTCAGTGAATAGTGGAGCTGAACCCACAGCATAAGATACTTCTCTAGGAGAGGGAACAGCATAGGACAGAGGCAATGGGATGACAGGGACTGCTCCCGGGCCATGCCAACTGAGGGTTGTGTCTGAGGAACCCACCGACTGTTGACTGGGGGTGTCAGATGTCACTTGTGATGATGTGGATGAGCGTGTTAACTAATCGACGATGGCAGATGGGTTGCTGGTGGAGACACGACCGCTGGCTGATAACGGGAGCTCAGGCCTCCTGCTGCCACTCGCCCCTAGTCTGCTGTGACCTCTGCCTGAAGTATTTAGGCCTCTGCCACTCCTCTGTGCACGTCCCGGCACTTCTCTGCCTGACATACTTAGTGCGTATATGAGGGGAGGACAATACGCTTCACTACGCTTAAACAGTATTTGTCTAAAACAGCAGCAGGAGTGTAGTTTCGGCTCTCCTTTCACAGTATGTAGTCCCATAAGACTATGACAGGAACAAAATAGTACACCACTTAGATGTATGTATGTGGTATGCACTTATGAGGGGAGGACAATGCGCTCCAGTACGCTTAAAACGGTATTTGTCTACAACACCAGCAGGTGTGTACTTTTGCCTGGCCTATTACAGTAATTAGACCCTTAAGACTTTAACAGGAACAAAATCGTACACCACCTATGTACACACAGGTTGCACTTAATAGAGGACAATAGGCTCAGCTACGCAACCTGTATTAGGCATTAATAGCAGGTAATTATGCTTTTAGTGCTCTGCTCACCCTAACTGGCTACTATTAGCTTTCAGTTGTTGTACACACCAGTGCTGCAGCACACAGTCGCTGTGTACTACACCCAAAATTGCTCTCTCTCTCTCTCAATCTCACTCCCTTCCTCTCAGTACTTCTAGGCTGGATTTGGGCTTGAGATGAATCGCTGCTGTAAAAAAGCTTTACTGTGCAACAAACACGGCTCTCTGTCCCTCTCTCTTTCCCTGCAATAGAACGCTGATGTGACTGGCCGCAAGATGGCTGCCGATTATATAGGGATGTGACATCACAGGGTTGACTGGCTGCTGATAAACTGCATGCTGCATGTGATTCAGGATCATCCCACCTACCCTTGTTCCCACCTTCCCCAGATTCCTTGGCCCATGTCCTGTCATGTGGATCCGCCATCATAGATGCCCTGGAGCCGTGACCGCAATAAATTTAGTTGTGCAATCGAATTGCAGCGATGTTCAGATTCGTTACAAAGCTAATTTTCCCTGAAATTTTTTACAAATTCGTATTTGTTCAGATTTGATTTGCTCATCCCTAATACAGATCATAAGGGGACAGTGATAGATTATTAGAGGGCAGTGACATTGATCATTGGGGAACGGTGGAACTGATCATTATGGGACAGAGGCACTGATTATTAGGGGGCCGTGATAGATCATTAGAGGACAGTAATATATCATTAGAGGACAGTAATATATCATTAGAGGACAGTAATATATCATTAGGGGACAGTAATAGATTATTAGGGGACAGTAATATATCATTAGGGGACAGTAATATATCATTAGAGGACAGTAATATATCATTAGAGGACAGTAATATATCATTAGGGCACAGTAATATATCATTAGAGGACAGTAATATATAATTAGAGGACAGTAATAGATCATTAGAGGACAGTAATAGATCATTAGAGGACAGTAATAGATCATTAGAGGACAGTAATATATCATTAGAGGACAGTAATATATCATTAGGGGACAGTAATATATCATTAGGGGACAGTAATAGATCATTAGGGGACAGTAATAGATCATTAGAGGACAGTAATATATCATTAGGGCACAGTAATATATCATTAGAGGACAGTAATATATAATTAGAGGACAGTAATATATCATTAGAGGACAGTAATATATCATTAGGGGACAGTAATAGATCATTAGGGGACAGTAATATATAATTAGAGGACAGTAATAGATCATTAGGGGACAGTAATATATCATTAGGGGACAGTAATATATCATTAGAGGACAGTAATATATCATTAGGGGACAGTAATAGATCATTAGGGGACAGTAATATATCATTAGAGGACAGTAATATATCATTAGGGGAGAGTAATATATCATTACGGGACAGTAATATATCATTAGAGGACAGTAATATATCATTAGGGGACAGTAATATATCATTAGGGGACAGTAATATATCATTAGAGGACAGTAATATATCATTAGAGGACAGTAATATATCATTAGAGGACAGTAATAGATCATTAGAGGACAGTAATAGATCATTAGAGGACAGTAATATATCATTAGAGGACAGTAATATATCATTAGAGGACAGTAATATATCATTAGGGGACAGTAATAGATCATTAGGGGACAGTAATATATCATTAGAGGACAGTAATATATCATTAGAGGACAGTAATATATCATTAGGGGACAGTAATAGATCATTAGGGGACAGTAATATATCATTAGAGGACAGTAATATATCATTAGGGGACAGTAATATATCATTAGGGGACAGTAATATATCATTAGAGGACAGTAATATATCATTAGGGGACAGTAATAGATCATTAGAGGACAGTAATAGATCATTAGAGGACAGTAATATATCATTAGAGGACAGTAATATATCATTAGAGGACAGTAATATATCATTAGAGGACAGTAATATATCATTAGAGGACAGTAATAGATCATTAGAGGACAGTAATAGATCATTAGATGACAGTAATAGATCATTAGGGGACAGTAATAGATCATTAGGGGACAGTAATATATCATTAGAGGACAGTAATATATCATTAGAGGACAGTAATATATCATTAGAGGACAGTAATAGATCATTAGAGGACAGTAATATATCATTAGAGGACAGTAATATATCATTAGGGGACAGTAATAGATCATTAGAGGACAGTAATATATCATTAGAGGACAGTAATAGATCATTAGAGGACATTAATATATCATTAGAGCACAGTAATAGATCATTAGAGGACAGTAATATATCATTAGAGGACAGTAATAGATCATTAGAGGACATTAATATATCATTAGAGGACAGTAATAGATCATTAGGGGACAGTAATAGATCATTAGAGGACAGTAATAGATCATTAGAGGACAGTAATATATCATTAGAGGACAGTAATAGATCATTAGAGGACATTAATATATCATTAGAGGACAGTAATAGATCATTAGGGGACAGTAATAGATCATTAGAGGACAGTAATATATCATTAGAGGACAGTAATATATCATTAGAGGACAGTAATAGATCATTAGAGGACAGTAATATATCATTAGAGGACAGTAATATATCATTAGAGGACAGTAATAGATCATTAGAGGACAGTAATAGATCATTAGAGGACAGTAATATATCATTAGAGGACAGTAATATATCATTAGAGGACAGTAATATATCATTAGGGGACAGTAATATATCATTAGAGGACAGTAATACATCATTAGAGGACAGTAATAGATCATTAGAGGACAGTAATATATCATTAGGGGACAGTAATAGATCATTAGAGGACAGTAATATATCATTAGGGGACAGTAATATATCATTAGGGGACAGTAATATATCATTAGAGGACAGTAATATATCATTAGAGGACAGTAATATATCATTAGGGGACAGTAATATATCATTAGAGGACAGTAATATATCATTAGAGGACAGTAATATATAATTAGAGGACAGTAATATATCATTAGGGGACAGTAATATATCATTAGAGGACAGTAATATATCATTAGAGGACAGTAATATATCATTAGGGGACAGTAATATATCATTAGAGGACAGTAATAGATCATTAGAGGACAGTAATATATCATTAGAGGACAGTAATATATCATTAGGGGACAGTAATATATCATTAGAGGACAGTAATATATCATTAGAGGACAGTAATATATCATTAGGGGACAGTAATAGATCATTAGAGGACAGTAATATATCATTAGGGGACAGTAATATATCATTAGGGGACAGTAATAGATCATTAGAGGACAGTAATATATCATTAGAGGACAGTAATAGATCATTAGAGGACAGTAATATATCATTAGGGGACAGTAATATATCATTAGAGGACAGTAACAGATCATTAGAGGACAGTAATATATAATTAGAGGACAGTAATATATAATTAGAGGACAGTAATAGATCATTAGGGGACAGTAATATATCATTAGAGGACAGTAATATATCATTAGAGGACAGTAATAGATCATTAGGGGACAGTAATAGATCATTAGGGGACAGTAATAGATCATTAGGGGACAGTAATAGATCATTAGAGGACAGTAATATATCATTAGGGGACAGTAATATATCATTAGGGGACAGTAATAGATCATTAGAGGACAGTAATATATCATTAGAGGACAGTAATATATCATTAGGGGACAGTAATATATAATTAGAGGACAGTAATAGATCATTAGGGGACAGTAATAGATCATTAGGGGACAGTAATAGATCATTAGAGGACAGTAATAGATCATTAGAGGACAGTAATAGATCATTAGAGGACAGTAATATATCATTAGAGGACAGTAACAGATCATTAGAGGACAGTAATATATAATTAGAGGACAGTAATATATAATAGAGGACAGTAATAGATCATTAGGGGACAGTAATATATCATTAGAGGACAGTAATATATCATTAGAGGACAGTAATAGATCATTAGGGGACAGTAATAGATCATTAGGGGACAGTAATAGATCATTAGGGGACAGTAATAGATCATTAGAGGACAGTAATATATCATTAGGGGACAGTAATATATCATTAGGGGACAGTAATATATCATTAGGGGACAGTAATAGATCATTAGGGGACAGTAATAGATCATTAGGGGACAGTAATAGATCATTAGGGGACAGTAATAGATCATTAGAGGACAGTAATATATCATTAGGGGACAGTAATAGATCATTAGGGGACAGTAATATATCATTAGAGGACAGTAATATATCATTAGAGGACAGTAATATATCATTAGGGGACAGTAATATATAATTAGAGGACAGTAATAGATCATTAGGGGACAGTAATATATAATTAGAGGACAGTAATATATCATTAGGGGACAGTAATAGATCATTTGGGGACAGTAATATATCATTAGAGGACAGTAATAGATCATTAGAGGACAGTAATAGATCATTAGAGGACAGTAATAGATCATTAGAGGACAGTAATATATCATTAGAGGACAGACCCTCTGTACCCCCTGAATATTAGGCCCCTCTGTGCCTCTGAATAATATTAGGCCCCTCTGTATAGTATAAGGCCCCTCTGTGCCCCTGAATATTAGGCCCCTCTGTGCCCCCTCTATAATATTTGTCCCCTCTGTACCCCCTCTATATTAGGCCCCTCTGTACCCCCTGAATAATATTAGGCCCCTCTGTGCCCCTGTATAATATTAGGCCCCTCTGTGCCCCTGTATAATATTAGGCCCCTCTGTGCCCCTGTATAATATTAGGCCCCTCTGTGCCCCTGAATAATATTAGGCCCCTCTGTGCCCCTGTATAATATTAGGCCCCTCTGTGCCCCTGTATAATATTAGGCCCCTCTGTGCCCCTGAATAATATTAGGCCCCTATGTACCCCCTCTATAATATTAGGCCCCTCTGTACCCCCTCTATAATATTTGTCCCCTCTGTACCCCCTCTATATTAGGCCCCTCTGTACCCCCTGAATAATATATGGCCCCCTGTACCCCCTGAATAATATTAGGCCCCTCTGTGCCCCTGTATAATATTAGGCCCCTCTGTGCCCCTGTATAATATTAGGCCCCCTCTGTGCCCCTGAATAATATTAGGCCCCTCTGTACCCCCTCTATAATATTAGGCCCCTCTGTACCCCCTCTATAATATTAGGCCCCTTTGTACCCCCTCTATAATATTAGGCCCCTCTGTACCCCCTCTATAATATTAGGCCCCTCTGTACCCCCTCTATAATATTAGGCCCCTCTGTACCCCCTCTATAATATTAGGCCCTTCTGTATAGTTTAAGGCCCCTCTGTACCCCCTGTATAATATTTGGCACCTCTGTACCACCTCTATACCATGGTGGCAGTCCCTCCCTAAATATGTGATGGAAGTCACTGTCAACAAAATAAACTACAATACAGACACAGATCGGGATACAGTAAGGAAGCACACAGACTAACCGAAATAATATCTAACACACACAATAAATCCCAGTCCACTAGCTGAGTCAATACCATGAGTAGTTTAAGTATGAAAATGCTAATACAAGAGAGAAGTCGAGAAGTCAAGCCAAAAATCAAAGATACCGGGTAAACGGAAATAAACTGGTTATATCGCTAGCTTCAGGAGGAAACCTCTTTCGCAGGCAAAGCCTCGATGTAAACTGCAGGTTTAAATAGAGAGTCCACAGGTAAAAGCTAATGAGCTCAGCTGACCTTTTCAGACAGCAAGGCAAAACCTGGCAACAAAAAGAAACAATAGAAACTGTCAGAACCAGTTAACCCTACAGATTCTGACAACAGTGATGAAATATTCATACCCCTGACTGAGCTGTAACAGTCCGCTCTGTGTTTTGGTAGATGCATCATATTGCAATTGGACAGAATTGAAGTGTCAAGAGGTCTCATTCCTGCACCTCAGGATCACAGGGAACACTGGGTTATTTACAGCACGCTGCCACATGACATAACAGTTAGAGGACTACAACTCTCAGAAGACCTGCACCACAGGTATCCTTGAGTGCCTACACCCCAATAAGCCCTAATCATGGCGTCTGACTTTAGCTGGACCTGGACTCCTTTCCCTTTAAAAAGGAATAGACCACCAGACGCAGGCACCCGCCTATCTTCCAGAGCCAGGGATTGTATAATCTGTGGAGATAGAAGACAGTAGAAAGTCAAAACAACGGGGCGCTCTCTCGTATGCTGTTGTTGGAAAAAAAAAAAAGGGGGGGGGCGGCCCACCACCTCACCTAATGTGCTGTACCGACCTGCTGAGGGGATGCAAAAGTGTAAGCCCAAAACTGTTGTGAGGTGTGGGTAGAGATTAGTGGATGCAGTGTGCAGCTCTATCTCCCCTGTCCGTGTCCCTTAGATTAAGGAATGATAGACGAAGAATGGGTAGATAAAGGTGGGGAATTATGTAGAGCGCTCCTGCTGTCAAATGACGGACTCAAAACGCCACGGTTGCACAGGACAATTTATTGAAATATTTTTAAAAGACTACGCGTTTTGGCGCTCACATGCGCCTTCATCAGGTCCACAAGAGGATAAAAACAATGCGTCCTGAGGTGCCGATTGTGCTTGAGTGGCTGTGTCACTCAAGGACACATTGTTTTTATCCTCTTGTGGACCTGATGAAGGCGCATGTGAGCACCAAAACGCGTAGTCTTTTAAAAATATTTCAATAAATTGTCCTGTGCAACCGTGGCATTTTGAGTCCGTCATTTGACAGCAGGAGCGCTCTATATAATTCCCCACCTTTATCTACCCATTCTTAATCTGTGGAGATGACGCTCAAGCATCCTGGGGCTGTGGTCAGTGGAGTTTCCAGGGATTGGGATATTATTGTGGCTGAAAACATAAAATTATTAATTATTTGTCTGTGGCCGGGAAGCTGACAAGTACCACAAGTACATTTACACCCAACTACCCCCCCCCCCAACTCAAAAGATGCCAAACATACCTGACTTATATCCTGTATGATACTCCAGAGCTGTACTCACTATTCTGCTGGCGAGGTCACTGTGTACATACAATACATTACTTATCCTGTACTGATCCTGAGTTATATCCTGTATGATACTCCAGAGCTGTACTCACTATTCTGCTAGTGAGGTCACTGTGTACATACATTACATTATTTATCCTGTACTGATCCTGAGTTATATCCTGTATTATACCCCAGAGCTGTACTCACTATTCTGCTGGTGGGGTCACTGTATACATACATTACATTACTTATCCTGTACAGATCCAGAGTTATATCCTGTATTATACCCCAGAGCTGTACTCACTGTTCTGCTGGTGAGGTCACTGTGTACATACATTACATTACTTATCCTGTACTGATCCTGAGTTATATCCTGTATGATACTCCAGAGCTGTACTCACTATTCTGCTGGTGAGGTCACTGTGTACATACATTACATTACTTATCCTGTACTGATCCTGAGTTATATCCTATATTATACTCCAGAGCTGTACTCACTATTCTGCTGGTGAGATCACTGTGTACATACATTACATTACTTATCCTGTACTGATCCTGAGTTATATCCTGTATTATACTCCAGAGCTGTACTCACTATTCTGCTGGTGAGGTCACTGTGTACATACATTACATTACTATATCCTGTACTGATCCTGAGTTATATCCTGTATTATACTCCAGAGCTGTACTCACTATTCTGCTGGGGGGGGGGGGGGTCACTGTATACATACATTATATTACTTATCATGTACTGATCCTGAGTTATATCCTGTATTATACCCCAGAGCTGTACTCACTATTCTGCTGGTGAGATTACTGTGTACATACATTACATTACTTATCCTGTACTGATCCTGAGTTATAGCCTGTATTATACTCCAGAGCTGTACTCACTATTCTGCTGGTGAGGTCACTGTGTACATACATTACATTATTTATCCTGTACTGATCCTGAGTTATATCCTGTATTATACCCCAGAGCTGTACTCACTATTCTGCTGGTGAGGTCACTATGTACATACATTACATTACTTATCCTGTAATGATCCTGAGTTATATCCTGTATGATACTCCAGAGCTGTACTCACTATTCTGCTGGTGAGATCACTGTGTACATACATTACATTACTATATCCTGTACTGATCCTGAGTTATATCCTGTATTATACTCCAGAGCTGTACTCACTATTCTGCTGGGGGGGGGGGGGTCACTGTATACATACATTATATTACTTATCATGTACTGATCCTGAGTTATATCCTGTATTATACCCCAGAGCTGTACTCACTATTCTGCTGGTGAGGTCACTGTGTACATACATTACATTACTTATCCTGTACTGATCCTGAGTTATAGCCTGTATTATACTCCAGAGCTGTACTCACTATTCTGCTGGTGAGGTCACTGTGTACATACATTACATTACTTATCCTGTACTGATCCTGAGTTATATCCTGTATTATACTCCAGAGCTGTACTCACTATTCTGCTGGTGAGGTCACTGTGTACATACATTACATTACTTATCCTGTACTGATCCTGAGTTACATCCTGTATTATACTCCAGAGCTGTACTCACTATTATGCTGGTGAGGTCACTATGTACATACATTACATTACTTATCCTGTACTGATCCTGAGTTATATCCTGTATTATACTCCAGATCTGTACTCACTATTCTGCTGGTGAGATCACTGTGTACATACATTACATTACTTATCCTGTACTGATCCTGAGTTATATCCTGTATTATACCCCAGAGCTGTACTCACTATTCTGCTGGTGAGATCACTGTGTACATACATTACATTACTTATCCTGTACTGATCCTGAGTTATATCCTGTATTATACTCCAGAGCTGTACTCACTATTCTGCTGGTGGGATCACTGTGTACATACATTACATTACTTATCATGTACTGATCCTGAGTTATATCCTGTATTATACTCCAGAGCTGTACTCACTATTCTGCTGGTGAGGTCACTGTGTACATACATTACATTACTTATCCTGTACTGATCCTGAGTTATATCCTGTATTATACTCCAGAGCTGTACTCACTATTCTGCTGGTGAGGTCACTGTGTACATACATTACATTACTTATCATGTACTGATCCTGAGTTATATCCTGTAAATCTTTTATTAGAAAAATATAAATCATAACAAACACAAAACCAGCACAACTTTGCCATAACGGAAAACAACAACATGAAATAACATAAACCCAAACTTTACATTTAACCCCTTAAGGACACATGACGTACTGGAACGTCATGTGTCCACTCCCGATCTATAACGCGGGGCCACGGCGTGGCCCCGCGTCATAGCGGGTCGGGCCCGGCCTCTAACAACGGCCGGGACCCGTGGCTAATAGCGCGCGGCATTGATCGCTGTGCCGCGCGCTATTAACCCTTTAGACGCGGCGTTCAAAGTTGAACGCCGCGTCTAAAGTGAAACCGAAAGCATCCCGGCTAGCTCAGTGGGCTGTTCGGGATAGCCACGGTGAAATCGCGGCATCCCGAACAGCTGACAGGACAGCGGGAGGGCCCCTACCTGCCTCCTCGCTGTCCGATCGCCGAATGACTGCTCAGTGCCTGAGATCCAGGCATGAGCAGTCATCCGGCAGAATCGTTGATCACTGGTTTCTTATGAGAAACCAGTGATCAACATAGAAGATCAGTGTGTGCAGTGTTATAGGTCCCTATGGGATAATAATGACCAGTATAAGAGATCAGTGTGTGCAGTGTTATAGGTCCCTATGGGATAACAATGATCAGTGTGTGCAGTGTTATAGGTCCCTATGGGACCTATAACACTGCAAAAAAAAAGTGAAAAAAAAAAGTGAATAAAGATCATTTAACTCCTCCCCTATTAAAAGTTTGAATCACCCCCCTTTTCCAATAAAAAAAAAAACACAGTGTAAATAAAAATAAAAATAAACATATGTGGTATCACCGCGTGTGGAAATGTCCGAATTATAAAAATATATCATTAATTAAACCGCTCGGTCAATGGCGTGCGCGCAAAAAAATTCCAAAGTACAAAATAGTGCATTTTTGGTCACTTTTTATATCATTTAAAAATGAATAAAAAGTGATTAATAAGTCCTATCAATGCAAAAATGGTACCATTAAAAACTTCAGATCACGGCGCAAAAAATGAGCCCTCATACCGCCCCATACACGGAAAAATAAAAAAGTTATAGGGGTCAGAAGATGACAATTTTAAACGTATTAATTTTCCTGCATGTAGTTATGATTTTTTCCAGAAGTCCGACAAAATCAAACCTATATAAGTAGGGTATCATTTTAATCGTATGGACCTACAGAATACATATCAGGTGTCATTTTTACCGAAAAATGTACTACGTAGAAACGGAAGCCCCCAAAAGTTACAAAACAGGGTTTTTTTTTTCAATTTTGTCGCACAATGATTTTTTTTCCCGCTTCACCATAGATTTTTGGGCAAAATGACTGACGTCATTACAAAGTAGAATTGGTGGCGCAAAAAATAAGCCATCATATGGATTTTTAGGTGTAAATTTGAAAGAGTTATGATTTTTTAAAGGCAAGGAGCAAAAAACGAAAATGCAAAAACGGAAAAACCTCCGGTCCTTAAGGGGTTAAATAAAAGAACAAAAATCCTGCCTAACCGGCCAGCCCAGCTTTCCTACTAGAACTAGAAATATTATAACTACACCTTGCATAGCCAAACAACACACTCATAAGAAACATAAAAATAGCACTATTTCGCTTTAATTCAAAAACACCCAAACTCGGGAAAAATCATACATAGAAAACACAACAAGCACTCACACTGCACACCATGTTTTTTTTTTTTAAATAATAATAATAACACTATACCACACATATATATCAATATATTAACCACATTTTACCAAGAAACCAACAAAGAAAATTTAAACTACAACTCAAAATACCCAAACTCGGGAAAATATCACAGAAAACACAATACACACATGGGACAAACATCTTTACTACATACTACATATATAAACCAAAGAAAATAAATCCACAACGGGATACTAAAGAAACATTACTACAAAAACAAAACTGGTTCGACTGCCATGTCTATCTCTACTATAAATACTACAAAAAAAAAAATATATATATATATATATATATATATATAAAGTATATATATTATAAAAATATATTATACATACTATATACATAACTAACTATATACACTACTATAAACAATACTATACACAAACTACACACGCCTATAAATATACAGAAAACACACCTACAAATACAATAAAACCTTCTACCCTAAACTGTCCCTTCACCCACACCACCCGCCCTCCTGTACATGGGTCAGAGTTTTTTCCATACAGTTCATAGTCCTCAATGTCCAGTTCATAACTGACCCATGCCAGGTCCACCAAAAGAAACAACCACCACCACCCACAAATATACCCTCCCAACCTAGAACTCCTCCCAACCAACTTTATCATTATCAGCATTACAATATACATAAACAAACAATACAACCCACTTTAGGCCCAAGTTCGGTGCCTGTAAGCCCTTCATAACCTTAACATCTGAAAACAAAACAAAAAGCTATGGTGCACATGCATTAGCCCACCACCAGGAAGAAGGATGGCAATCCTGATACATACAAAATGTATATTCTTTCCCTAACTGCACCCTACCTCTCTCCCTACCATTATCCTAAAGATAAACTGACCCTACTATCACCCTAACCCTGTCCCTGCATCACTGTCCCTAACCAAAACAAGGGTACTCTACCCAAAAGGTCTGGTACCTAGTAGTGTTGAGTGGCCATATTCGAATTTGCGATATTTCGCGAATATATGGACGAATATTCGTCATATATTCGCTAAATTCGCATATTCGTAATATTTGCGGTTTATTTTTGCATATGCGAAGATTCGCGCATGCGAAAATTAGCATGTGCGAAAGTTAGCATATACAAAAATTAGCATATGCAAAAATTCACACGCCAGTCTCACACAGTAGTATTAGGCTGGGTTCACACCACTTTTGTTAAATACGGCTCCCGTATACGGCTGGGAGGAGGGGGGCGGGGCTTAATTGTGGTGCCCGCACTCAGCCGTATTCGGGAACCGTATTTAATGTATGTCTATGAGCCGACCGGAGTGAACCGCAGCCTCCGATCAGCTACTTTTTCAGCCGTATGCGGTTTCCCGACCGTAGGCAAAAACGTGGTTGATTAAGCCCCGCCCCCTTCCTCCCAGCCGTATACGGGAGCCGTATTTAACAAAACGTGGTGTGAACCCAGCCTTAGAGCCTTCTTTACACTAGTGTTGCTCGCGAATATGCGCAATGCAAATTTTATTCGCGAATATCGCATGTTCGCGAATTCGCGAATATTCGCGAATATAGCACTATATATTCGTAATTAAGAATATTCGTTTTTTTTTTTTTTTTTTCATAGTACACATCACAGTGATACCCCCTCTCTGCTTCCAGCTTGTGTGGTGTAAAGAAGGCTCTAATACTACTGTGTGAGACTGGCGTACGAATTTTCGCTTATACTAATTTTCGTATATGCTAATTTTCGCATATGCGAATTTTTGCATATGCGAAAATAAAACGATAATATTACAAATACGCGAATTTAGCGAATATATGACGAATATTCCTTGATATATTTGCGAATATTCACGAATTCGAATATGGCCTATGCCGCTCAACACTACTTTACACCACACAAGCTGGAAGAAGAGAGGGGTGATCACTGTGATGTGTACTGTGGAAAAAAAAAGAATATCCGTAATTACGAATATATAGTGCTATATTAGCGAATATTCGCGAATTCGCGAATATGCGATATTCACGAATAAAATTTGCATTGCGAATATTCACGAGCAACACTAGTACCTAGGGCACATCAAAAGAAAACCCTCTCCATAGGAGAGAAGCCCTACTGGTACCAAGACTGCCATACTCCAAAGACCTGATCTTCCCGAGGTCACCGGTGATATTCCTACAGACCTCCACCTCGGAGAGGACTTTCCGCTGTGTAGACACTAAACACCATGCATTCCACGTGTAGTACCTAACTACTATGCTGACTAAAAACAAAGTGCCCCGGTCTCGGCCACCCAGGGTCCTGAATGCCCCATAAGCCCACTCCGGATAGGTAAGGCCGGCAAGTTGACTCCAGCCGATGGAAGAGCCCACCCGGTTGTAGACCCCTATGTTAAAGGGACAATGAAGCAGGAAGTGATCCATGCTTTCCAGCGTGTCCCCGAACTCTTCTCGGGGACATCCCTGGTCATCAGATCTTCTACACTTCAAATTGTCCCTCACATATAGCTTCCCCTGAAAGCAGCACAAGGCCAAGTCCCAAAACTTCTGGGGGATCCTTTTCATGTTTAAAAGATACAACCCCACCCTCAGATCCCGACCTGGACAGTGCCTGAGCGCCAGAGGCTTCTGGAAGTGGGTCATCAGAACCCGTCTGTCAAGGAACTGCCTTGACTGGGTCCTGATCTCCCACACTCCCAGACCCCACCGACGTATCGCCTTCAGAGTCGGGGTAGCATAAGCCGGAAGATGCCCATGGGGCGTACGGAGGTCCTTCACTTGCCCTCCTGTCTCCCATTCCTGGAAGAAAGGCTGAAACCATTCCCTGCAGGAGAGTACCCACGGAGGAGCCGTCTCTGACCAGAGGTTTGAGATGTTGGCTTTCAAGAAGGTGTTTGTTGAGAACACCACAGGGTTTACCATAGATAAACCCCCTAGTCTCCTCGTGCGGTACGTAACCTCCCTCTTGACTACGTTCAACCTGTTCCCCCATAACAGTTGGAAAAACAGGCTGTAGATCCTAGTGTAGTAAGCCTCTGGCAAGATACATACGCTGCCCAGATAGATAAACAAGGGGAGCAGGTACGATTTGATCAGGTGTACCCTTTCCCTGAGGGTCATAGACCAACCCTTCCACTGGTCCACCTCTGAGTGGCATCCTGGAGCTTACCATCACAGTTTTTGGTGGGATAATCATCCTGGCCGAATGTGATGCCCAGAATTTTTGCCGAGTCTTGGGGCCCTGGGAGGGTGTCCGGGAGATCAAACGTGGGATCTCCCCCTCCCAGCCAGAGACTTTCACACTTATCCCGGTTGATCTTAGACCCGGATGCCTCCGAGTAGCGGTCCACCTCCGACATCATCACATCGACCTCCTCTCTCGAGGACACGAAAATGGTGACATCATCAGCGTACGCCACCACTCTCTGGGCGACATCCAGCTCCGCCAGACTCATCCCGACTCCCGCCAACGGCCCACAATCTACCCTCCGGACGAAGGGACCGATTGCGAACACGTATAGAAGCGGGCTCAAAGGACAACCCTGACGGACTCCGGACCTCACCTCAAAAGAGCGGCCAGACCACCCGTTCACCAGCGGGAAACTCTCTGCCCCTGCATACAAGATCTTAAGCCAATTAACAAAAGTACTCGGTAGGCCATATTTCAGGAGGACGGACCAGAGGTACTCGTGGTTCACCCGATCAAATGCTTTGGCCTGATCCAGGGACAGCAAGTACCCCTTCCAGAGACCCGCACTACTCCGCTCCACTGCCTCCCTGACACTGAGGACAGCACTTAAGGTGCTTCGGCCTGGAACAGAGCAGTGCTGAGCCCCCGAAAGGAGCCGGGGTGCAAACTTCACCAGCCGATTAAACAGTATCTTGGCCAGAAGCTTCCTGTCCGTATTGAGAAGAGCTATGGGCCTCCAATTCTCAATCCGGCTAGGATCTTTACCCTTTGACAGGAGAATCAGGGCTGACCTCCTCATTGACTTCGGCAGAGTGCCCGAGGAGAGACACTCATTGAATACCTCAGTCAAGAGGGGAGCTAAAGACTCCTTAAAGGTCCTGTACCACTCGGATGTTAAGCCATCCGAACCTGGCGACTTCTTAGGGGCGAGCCCCTCAATCGCCAGTCTCACTTCCTCTTCCCTGATTTCTTCTGCCAAAACATTAAGAGAGCGGTCTACCCCTGGCTCAGGAATGGTTTCAGCCAGGAAAGCCGACATCTTGTCTCGATCTAGATTCATCCTTCCCAAGAGGTGCGAGTAGAAGGATCTGACAACCTCCAAGATCCCTGATTTGGACCGATTCAGAGATCCCGTACTATCAATCAGTCCTGATTGAGTTCCCCCTTAAGAACTGGTCTGTGTACTGCTGATAGAGTTCCCCTTAACATGGCAGAGGAAGCTAATATTAATCTTCCCCACAGTGAGGTGACAGGTCCAGGATTAACCCCTGAGACTCCTCAACTACTCACAGCTGCCCAAATTCAGGATCTCATAAGTAGATCAGTTCAAGCAGCTCTGGCATCTACCATCAACCCTTCTACTGCTCAGCCTGATGTTGTAAAAAAGGGCAAAGCTCCTTATAAATGTAGGCACCTGAATGCCTATTCCGACTCCCTGGCAGGGGAAGTAGAATCAATGCATGAGGCAGGACCTTCCTCGGCCTGCCACCCCAGCCATCCTGATACTGAGCGACCCTTGGACCCCAAGGAGATACCCCAAAATAAATTTAGACCCGCCAGGTGGGCTAAGCCAGACTCCTTCAATGACGAGTCGGACGACGAATCATCTGAAGGGCCTGAGGTGATAGCAACCACTGACTCTGAATCGGAGCATGAGGAGGCTGGGCTTACGGCTACCTGTAAGGAAGCCAATCCGGATTTACCATCTGAGGCCATTTTGGTCTCCTTAGGGGAGCCATTTTTCAATCCAGACGCTATTTCCCATCCCAGATCAGGGGACTGGGAATCACTCCCACAAGTGTCCCAGTATATAGAATACTGGACACGGAGAACATTGGATAGGTCAAATAGGAACAAGTTGAGGGCGGAATGCCCCAGACCGTTCATTCCTAGAAAATTTGCCACTACACCTGAGATTGACCCGGTGCTTCTCAAATATTTGACAAAATCAGGCAAATATGCTAAAAAAGGCATTGAGCGCTCATTCAAGACGATACAAGATCGTATTCTCGATCTACTGGGTCCTCTGACCAAGATTTTAAACTTGTCGGAGCAGGCAGCCGCCACAGAAGGGCCAGTGGATTTAGTCCAATTAAGGGGATGGGCACAACGTGCCATATGTCTATTAGGATCAGCCAACACGAACTTTGCTACTGAACGACGCAGGTCGATTTTAATGAGACTCGACAAGCAACTCTCACATTTGGTGAAGTCTGAACCAGGCACCTCCGCAGAGGGTCTTCTGTTTGGCGACGACCTGATGAAAAATATAAACAGATTTGGGGGGCTCTTTAATAGCCTTGATAAGGCCCAGTCCTCCCTAAAGAAGTCCGGTACTGGGACTAAGGTTTTTAACAAGGCCGGCAGAGGAAGAGGCCGATCTGCCATTAGGAGCAATTATTACAAGGCCTACCCTAGACATTCCGCTCAACCTTACTCGCCCGTGCAGCAGCAGTACTCCATTCCTGTGGCACAGCCGGCCCCATTTTTCCCTCCTTGAGGACGCCCATGGAGAGGGCGTGGTGGCAGAGGCTTCCCCCGATCTCGTCAGCCCACCGGTGAGTATGTTACCGAATTACCATACACACATACCTGTGGGGGGCAGGCTGAGACATTTTATCCACGTCTGGTCCACGATTACAGCAGACGCTTGGATACTAGCGGCAGTAGCGGGCTATCACATAGATTTCCTCTCAAGGCTGGTCATGAATATCAGACCGCATCCCATTCATTTTTCACCTCTGAATGTGAGCCTCATAGACATAGAACTAAAAGAGCTCATATCAAAACAGGCGGTAGTGGAGGTAGACCCCTTATCAACCGGGTTCGTAAGCAACCTCTTTTTATTCAAGAAAAAAAATGGGGGTTATCGACCGGTGATAAATTTAAGGCAGTTAAACCAACATGTGACATACAGTCACTTCAAAATAGAGGGGATCCACTTACTGCGAGACCTTCTGATTCCGGGAGATTGGCT
Source organism: Hyla sarda (assembly GCF_029499605.1). Classification (NCBI taxonomy): domain Eukaryota; kingdom Metazoa; phylum Chordata; class Amphibia; order Anura; family Hylidae; genus Hyla; species Hyla sarda. The sequence continues at coordinate 1,854,309 of NC_079196.1, read as the reverse complement.
GGTCAAAGTAGACCTAAAGGATGCATATCTAACAGTTCCCATGCATCCTTCCTCCCAACATTTTCTAAGATTTCAATAGAGGGACCGAATGTGGCAATTTACTTGCCTCCCTTTCGGTCTATCGTCAGCTCCATGGTGCTTCACCAAAATAATGAAACCCGTGGTAGCTGCATTACGATGCAGAAGGGTGCGCCTCATAATATATCTGGACGACTTGCTAATCATGGCACGTCCCAGAGCGCAGGCCTACCTGCACAAACAATGGACGGTGACATTGCTGGAGGAATTAGGTTTCCTCATCGACCCAAAGAAGTCAGTACTCTCTCCAGCTCAGGAGATGGAGTTCTTGGGGTTCTTAGTGGACACCAGGCAGGCAGTTTTACGGTTACCCAAATCCAAACTGGCCTTGATTCGCAAAGAAATTAGGGCGGTTTTGAGGAAAGGCCGGGTATCGCTGAGAGTTATCTCATGCATCGTCGGTCTATTATCGGCCTCCATTTAGGCAATCTTCCTCCAATCTTCCCCGCTCCATTATCGAGCTCTGCAACACCTAAAAATCCTCCACTTACGGCAGGGTCTGCGTTACGCGGACAAGATCAATCTTTGTCCGGAATCGGAGGAAGAGTTGCGGTGGTGGCTTCGTCATGCCGTCGAATGGATTGGCAAGACGATCTTTAATTCCAGTGTAAAAAGATCAGTCCTCAGTGTTCCACTCACAAACGAGTGTGTAATGGATATCTGGTGGTAATTAATTCTTAAAAAGCCGGTTAGTATTCAAAATGATGTGATATTTATTACACAGTTCTAAAAATATCTCTAGAAGTCTACCTCCGCAGGGCCCTTGCGGTATGTAGGCTCGCTTCAGAGAATGAATAAAATAGGCAGTAAAAATTAAGACCATATAATAATGCGGTTCACCTCTATAGTCATATTAATTGCAATGTATATGAAATAGACATTTATACAATCCTGTGATGATCCTGCAACAGAAAAAATAATGTACCCTGTAATAAAAATTGTCCTGTAACAAAGGGTAATGAATAAAAAATAGTATCCTGTAAAAAAATTGTAGCAGAAATGTCCTGCAGAGCAAAGTCCAGATCTTTAGAAAGAAATGTAATATTAATAAGTCCAATAGAAATGTAATATCTATAAAACTAGTCCAAGATGTATCCTGTAAATAAATCCAATTTGTAACAAAAGAAAAGATGATTTATAGATCCTGTAAGGGTGTAAATCTCTTCAAACACTGCAGTTGTGTCTGTCAATCAAATTGTTGCAATGTACTTGATCAAGTGATACAATTTACGCAGTATGATTCAAGCCAAGCAGAACCTATGTAGTATATCTATGTTGGTAAAAGTCCTGTTAGGGGAGAAGTTTCGGCACACTGTGCCACTCACCGCCCTTTAGTGGAATTGATGGTTCTCCGGGATGGTAACCGTCTGGCTGGAGGTGGCGACACCTGATGTCAGGGTCTGGCCCCTTCTTACAGCCTAGAATCGCTGCCCGCCGGTGGTTGCTGTGGATGTCGTGGATGTTCACTCCGATATACAGGTAAATGGCGCCCGGTACAAGCGGCATGTAGTATCGGCAGCGTGTGATGCAATCAGTCAGCTGACCTCGACTGTATAAAGTCCCAATATGCCTCGAAGGTTTCAAATCCACTTAGTGGGAGATTCGGGATAGTGCAGGGTCCGGTCGTGATCTTATGACTCACGTTCTGGATTCAATGGATTGTGAAGGTCTGGTGGCAGTTGTAGTCCTTAATCTGATATATATAGACAGTCCTTTAGATCTGAATGTGACCAATATATGGTCTTTTTAGCGATGTTGGAAGCAGGATACAAAATATTTAGATATAAAATAAAATAAAACGCAGGATAAAAATAAAACCGCAAGAGAACCGCAGGCTAAGTATGAACTTGTAGCAATCCCAAACGCATTTCGGGGCACCCGTTGGTGATATCCTCACCCCTTCCTCAGTGGTGCATACAAGAGACTCAATACCTATGAGGTTACAATACTGGCTTTTTATATGTTTGGGATTGAGACACCTGTGGGCTTATAATAGTCATTAGAAAATATGGTCTGGATCAATAGGATCCGGTGTTCATAATGGGAAAACAAGAAGTCTATCGAGTTAGGGCCAGTATTCACAATATGAACATTGACTTTAAATGGTGAATAATGGTTTATATATATTTGTCAAATACACACATCGCTCTTGAATTGTTACAAACTATCTAAAGTCAAACTAAAGTCAAATGAAAATAATAAATATATAGGGAAAAAAATAAATTATGAAAACAATAATAATAATACTAATAATTATGAATAATAATAATAATAATAATAAAATAAAAAATAAAAATAGATAAAAATAAATAATGAAAAAATGAATAACAACTTATGAATAAGTATAGAATAAAATGAAGTAAAAACCAAAGTAAAAATAAATGAATATAATAAAATGAATACAAATAAATATAAAAATGAAAATAAAAGTAAAATAAATAAAAAAAAATAAAAAAATATATGCATTAGATTACGAATGAAACAGGAGAAGAAGGAAGACCTAAGATTAGGATGGGAATCGCCCTGACACTCGATACGTTACAACGCTGCGAATCCTCAGTGCGGGACCCATCCCAATTATAAAAACCCAAATATTTCGAGGCTTGCATTCAACCCCTTCGGTTCCACGCTTTCAAATTCGTAAATTTTCTGTGTTTCTATCTTGGACATTCTTGACAAATAACTGCCGCCCCGCCAATCCTCTCTTACAATCTGAATACCTACAAATTTCAGACTGGCGGAGTCCTTCTTATGTGCCTGTGTAAAGTGTAGAGACTAGTGTTGAGCGGCATAAGCCATATTCGAATTCGCGAATATTCGCGAATATATGGACGAATATTCGTCATATATTCGCGAATATTCGCATATTCGGTATATTCTCGTTTTATTTTCGCGCATGCGAAAATACGCGCATGCGAAAATTCGCATATGCGAAAATTCGCATATGCGAAAATTAGCATATGTTTAATTTTCGCATATGCGAATTTTCGCACGTCAGTCTCACACAGTAGTATTACAGCCTTCTTTACACCACACAAGCTGGAAGCAGAGAGGGGTGATCACTGTGATGTGTACTGTGAAGAAAAAAAAAAAAAAAAAAAAAAAAAAACGAATATTCGTAATTACGAATATATAGCGCTATATTCGCGAAATTCGCGAATTCGCGAATATGCGATATTCGCGAATAATATTCGAATTGCGAATATTCGCGAGCAACACTAGTAGAGACTTTGTTTTAGAAACCTTTTTTTATATTATTTATATGTTCTGCTATCCTAACATTAAACTGTAGTTTTGTCCGTCCCACATACTGTTTTCTACATCCACATTCGAGTATATAAATTACCCCCTTTGAATTACATGTAATAAGTTCGCTGATGTCCCATTTAAAGGGACGAGCGGTCGACTTCACCTCTGTCATTTTTCTTTGTCCCCTTTGTGGTCATACAGTTAGAGCATAACCCACAACGAAAAAACCCTTTTGTGGTTAACCACGTGGATGAAGCCACCTTTTGATTTGGTTTCTTCACTGTGGGTGCCACTGCTAAGCCCAGGTTGGGGGCCTTGGTGTAAACTATCAAGAGTCTATCCGGTAATGCATTCCCTATTATTTTATCTTGTTTAATTAAATGCCAGTGTCAGAGAAAAATTCTTACTACCTGTTTATACTCCTTGTTGTAGGGCAATATGATTTTTGTTTGTTGATCTTCCACTTTAATTCGAATTTGGCGGGGTCCAAAGAAGGTCTTCCTTTCCAACCTATTCACATGTTCTAATGATTTTTTAATTGTTTATATTGGGTATTCCTTTTCAAGAAAATGTAATGTCAATCTTTCAGCCTCTTGTTGGAATTGAGATTCCTCCGTACAATTGCGCTTTAACCGCCTAAATTGACCGGTGGGGAAATTAATCAACCACCGGGGTAGATGACAGCTACTAAATTTTATAAAGCTATTTTTAGCTGTAGGTTTCATGAACGTTTTGCAGTTGAGGCGATCTGATACCGGAAATATCTCAATATCCAAAAACTCGATTTTTTGTTGACTGATCGCAGATGTGAATTTGAGGTTGTATTCGTTGGAATTGAGATCATTGATGAAGGCATCAAGGTGCACCCTGGGGCCCTTCCAAATTAAAATAATATCATCTATGTAACGTTGCCATAGTACCAGGTTAATGGGAGAGATGGTTAATGCCTCCCATGCTGCCATGAACAAATTGGCATAACTCGGCGCGAACCTGGTACCCATGGCCGTTCCTGTTTGCTGTAAATAAAATTCATAATTGAAATAAAAATAATTATGTGTCAAAATAAACTCTATAGAATCCAAAATAAATTTAATTTGCTCCTCCAAAATGTCACCCTTTTCTAAAAAATTCCTCACTGCTGCTATACCTTGATTATGTTCTATTATAGTGTAGACAATAGACAGGACAGTATAGTCTACTCCTCCAATATAATAATAATAATAATAATAATAATAATAATAATAATAATAATAGACAGGACACTACGGTCTACTCCTCCTGTATAATAATAATAATAATAATCATAATAGACAGGACACTACAGTCTACTCCTCCGATATAATAATAATAATAATAATAATAATAATAATAATAATAATAATAGACAGGACACTACAGTCTACTCCTCCTGTATAATAATAATAATAATAATAATAATTATAATAATAATAATAATAATAATAATAATAATAATAATAATAAAAATAATAATAGAAAGGACACTACAGTCTACTCCTCCTATATAATAATAATAATAATAATAATAATAATAATAATAATAGAAAGGACACTACAGTCTACTCCTCCTATATAATAATAATAATAATAATAATAATAATAATAGACAGGACACTACAGTCTACTCCTCCTGTATAATAATAATAATAATAATAATAATAATAATAATAATAGACAGAACACTACAGTCTACTCCTCCTGTATAATAATAATAATAGACAGGACACTACAGTCTACTCCTCCTGTATAATAATAATAATAATAATAATAATAATAATAATAATAATAATAATAATAGACAGGACACTACAGTCTACTCCTAGTGTATAATAATAATAATAATAATAATAATAATAATAATAATAATAATAGACAGGACACTACAGTCTACTCCTCCTGTATAATAATAATAATAATAGACAGGACACTACAGTCTACTCCTCCTGTATAATAATAATAATAATAATAATAATAATAATAATAGATAGGACACTACAGTCTACTCCTCCTGTATAATAATAATCATAATAGACAGGACACTACAGTCTACTCCTCCTGTATAATAATAATAATAGACAGGACACTACAGTCTACTCCTCCTGTATAATAATAATAATAATAATAATAATAATAATAATAATAATAATAATAATAATAATAGACAGGACACTACAGTCTACTCCTCCTGTATAATAATAATCATAATAGAGAGGACACTACAGTCTATTCCTCCTGTATAATAATAATAATAATAATAATAATAATAGACAGGACACTACAGTCTACTCCTCCTGTATAATAATAATAATAATAATAATAATAGACAGGACACTACGGTCTACTCCTCCTGTATAATAATAATAATAATAATAATAATAGACAGGACACTACAGTCTACTCCTCCGATATAATAATAATAATAATAATAATAATAGACAGGACACCACAGTCTACTCCTCCTGTATAATAATAATAATAATAATAATAATAGACAGGACACTACAGTCTACTCCTCCTGTATAATAATAATAATAGACAGGACAATACAGTCTACTCCTCCAATATAATAATAATAATAATAATAATAATAATAGAAAGGACACTACAGTCTACTCCTCCTATATAATAATAATAATAATAATAATAATAATAATAATAATAATAATAGAAAGGACACTACAGTCTACTCCTCCTATATAATAATAATAATAATAATAATAATAATAATAATAATAATAATAATAATAGACAGGACACTACAGTCTACTCCTCCTGTATAATAATAATAATAATAATAATAATAATAGACAGAACACTACAGTCTACTCCTCCTGTATAATAATAATAATAATAATAATAATAGACAGGACACTACAGTCTACTCCTCCTGTATAATAATAATAATAATAATAGACAGGACACTACAATCTACTCCTCCTGTATAATAATAATAATAATAATAATAATAGACAGGACACTACAGTCTACTCCTCCTGTATAATAATAATAATAATAATAATAATAATAATAATAATAATAATAATAATAGACAGGACACTATAGTCTACTCCTCCTGTATAATAATAATAATAATAATAATAATAGACAGGACACTACAGTCTACTCCTCCTGTATAATAATAATAATAATAATAATAATAATAATAATAATAATAATAATAATAATAGATAGGACACTACAGTCTACTCCTCCTGTATAATAATAATCATAATAGACAGGACACTACAGTCTACTCCTCCTGTATAATAATAATAATAATAATAATAATAATAATAATAGATAGGACACTACAGTCTACTCCTCCTGTATAATAATAATCATAATAGAGAGGACACTACAGTCTATTCCTCCTGTATAATAATAATAATAATAATAATAATAATAATAATAATAATAATAATAGACAGGACACTACAGTCTACTCCTCCTGTATAATAATAATAATAATAATAATAATAATAATAATAATAGACAGGACACTACGGTCTACTCCTCCTGTATAATAATAATAATAATAATAATAATAATAATAATAATAATAATAATAATAGACAGGACACTACAGTCTTCTCCTCCAATATAATAATAATAATAATAATAATAATAATAATAATAATAGAAAGGACACTACAGTCTACTCCTCCTATATAATAATAATAATAATAATAATAATAATAGAAAGGACACTACAGTCTACTCCTCCTGTATAATAATAATAATAATAATAATAATAATAATAATAATAATAATAATAATAATAATAATAGACAGGACACTACAGTCTACTCCTCCTATATAATAATAATAATAATAATAATAATAATAATAATAATAATAATAACAATAATATACAGGACACTACAGTCTACTCCTCCTGTATAATAATAATAATAATAATAGACAGAACACTACAGTCTACTCCTCCTGTATAATAATAATAATAATAATAATAATAGACAGGACACTACAGTCTACTCCTCCTGTATAATAATAATAATAATAATAGACAGGACACTACAGTCTACTCCTCCTGTATAATAATAATAATAATAGACAGGACACTACAGTCTACTCCTCCTGTATAATAATAATAATAATAATTATAATAATAATAATAATAATAATAATAATAATAATAATAATAATAATAATAATAAAAATAATAATAATAGATAGGACACTACAGTCTACTCCTCCTGTATAATAATAATCATAATAGAGAGGACACTACAGTCTATTACTCCTGTATAATAATAATAATAATAATAATAATAATAATAATAATAATAATAATAGACAGGACACTACAGTCTACTCCTCCTGTATAATAATAATAATAATAATAATAATAATAATAATAATAATAGACAGGACACTACGGTCTACTCCTCCTGTATAATAATAATAATAATAATAATAATAATAGACAGGACACTACAGTCTTCTCCTCCAATATAATAATAATAATAATAATAATAATAATAATAATAGAAAGGACACTACAGTCTACTCCTCCTGTATAATAATAATAATAGACAGGACACTACAGTCTATTCCTCCTGTATAATAATAATAATAATAATAATAGAAAGGACACTACAGTCTACTCCTCCTGTATAATAATAATAATAGACAGGACACTACAGTCTTCTCCTCCAATATAATAATAATAATAATAATAATAATAATAATAATAATAGAAAGGACACTACAGTCTACTCCTCCTGTATAATAATAATAATAGACAGGACACTACAGTCTACTCCTCCTGTATAATAATAATAATAATAATAATAATAGACAGGACACTACAGTCTACTCCTCCTATATAATAATAATAATAATAATAGACAGGACACTACAGTCTACTCCTCCTGTATAATAATAATAATAATAATAATAGACAGGACACTACAGTCTGCTCCTCCTACATAATAATAATAATAATAATAATAATAATAATAATAATAATAATAATAATAGACAGGACACTACAGTCTACTCCTCCTGTATAATAATAATAATAGACAGGACACTACAGTCTACTCCTCCTGTATAATAATAATAATAATAATAATAGACAGGACACTACAGTCTAATCCTCCTGTATAATAATAATAGACAGGACACTACAGTCTACTCCTCCTGTATAATAATAATAATAATAATAATAATAATAATAATAATAGACAGGACACTACAGTCTATTCCTCCTGTATTATAATAATAATAATAATAATAATAATAATAATAAAAATAATAATAATAGACAGGACACTACAGTCTGCTCCTCCTACATAATAATAATAATAATAATAATAATAATAATAATAGACAGGACACCACAGTCTACTCCTCCTGTATAATAATAATAATAATAATAATAATAATAAAAAAAATAATAATAATAGACAGGACACTACAGTCTGCTCCTCCTACATGATAATAATAATAATAGACAGGACACCACAGTCTACTCCTCCTGTATAATAATAATAATAATAGACAGGACACTACAGTCTACTCCTCCTGTATAATAATAATAATAATAGACAGGACACTACAGTCTACTCCTCCTGTATAATAATAATAATAATAATAATAATAATAATAATAATAATAATAAAAGACAGGACACTACAGTCTACTCCTCCTGTATAATAATAATAATAGACAGGACACTACTGTCTACTCCTCCTGTATATTAATAATAATAATAATAATAATAATAATAATAATAGACAGGACACTACAGTCTACTCCTCCTGTATAATAATAATAATAGACAGGACACTACTGTCTACTCCTCCTGTATAATAATAATAGACAGGACACTACAGTCTACTCCTCCTGTATAATAATAATAATAATAATAATAATAATAAGAATAAGAATAAGAATAATAATAAGAATAGACAGGACACTACAGTCTACTCCTCCTGTATAATAATAATAATAATAATAATAATAATAATAATAATAATAATAATAATAGACAGGACACTACAGTCTACTCCTTCTGTATGATAATAATAATAATAATAATAATAATAATAATAGACAGGACACTACAGTCTACTCCTCCTGTATGATAATAATAATAATAATAATAATAATAATAATAGACAGGACACTACAGTCTACTCCTTCTGTATGATAATAATAATAATAATAATAATAATAATAATAATAGACAGGACACTACAGTCTACTCCTTCTGTATGATAATAATAATAATAATAATAATAATAATAATAGACAGGACACTACAGTCTACTCCTTCTGTATGATAATAATAATAATAATAATAATAATAATAATAATAATAATAATAAAAATAATAGACAGGACACTACAGTCTACTCCTCCTGTATAATAATAATAATAATAATAATAATAATAATAATAGACAGGACACTACAGTCTACTCCTTCTGTATGATAATAATAATAATAATAATAATAATAATAATAATAATAAAAATAATAGACAGGACACTACAGTCTAATCCTCCTGTTTAATAATAATAGACAGGACACTACAGTCTACTCCTGTATAATAATAATAATAATAATAGACAGGACACTACAGTCTACTCCTCCTGTATAGTAATAATAATAATAATAATAGACAGGACACCACAGTCTACTCCTCCTGTATAATAATAATAATAATAATAATAGACAGGACATTACAGTCTACTCCTTCTGTATGATAATAATAATAATAATATTAATAATAGACAGGACACTACAGTTTACTCCTTCTGTATAATAATAATAATAATATAATAATAATAATAATAATAATAATAATAATAATAATAATAATAAAAATAAAAATAATAATAGACAGGACACTACAGTCTACTCCTCCTGTATAATAATAATAATAATAATAATAATAGACAGGACACTACAGTCTACTCCTCCTGTATAATAATAATAATAATAATAATAATAATAATAATAATAATAATAATAATAATAGACAGGACACTACAGTCTACTCCTCCTGTATAATAATAATAATAATAATAATAATAATAATAATAATAATAGACAGGACACTACAGTCTACTCCTCCTGTATAATAATAATAATAATAATAGACAGGACACTACAGTCTACTCCTCCTGTATAATAATAATAATAATGATGATGATGATGATGATGATGATGATGATGATGATGATGATGATGATAATAATAATAATAATAGACAGGACACTACAGTCTACTCCTCCTGTATAATAATAATAATAATAATAATAATAATAATAATAATAATAGACAGGACACTACAGTCTACTCCTCCTGTATAATAATAATAATAATAATAATAATAATAATAATAATAATAATAATAATAATAGACAGGACACTACAGTCTACTCCTCCTGTATAATAATAATAATCATAATAATAATAATAATAATAATAATAGTAGACAGGACACTACAGTCTACTCCTCCTGTATTATAATAATAATAATAGACAGGACACTACAGTCTACTCCTCCTGTATAATAATAATAATAATAATAATAGACAGGACACTACAGTCTACTCCTCCTATATAATAATAATAATAATAATAATAATAATAATAGACAGGACACTACAGTCTACTCCTCCTATATAATAATAATAATAATAATAATAATAATAATAATAATAGACAGGACACTACAGTCTACTCCTCCTGTATAATAATAATAATAATAATAATAATAATAATAATAATAATAATAATAATAATAGACAGGACACTACAGTCTACTCCTCCTGTATAATAATAATAATAATAATAGACAGGACACTACAGTCTTCTCCTCCTGTATAATAATAATAATAATAATAATAATAATAATAATAATAATAGACAGGACACTACAGTCTACTCCTCCTGTATAATAATAATAATAAGAATAATAATAGACAGGACACTACAGTCTACTCCTTCTGTATAATAATAATAATAATAGACAGGACACTACAGTCTACTCCTCCTGTATAATAATAATAATAATAATAATAATAATAATAATAATAATAATAGACAGGACACTACAGTCTACTCCTCCTGTATAATAATAATAATAATAATAATAATAATAATAATTCGACAGGACACTAAAAGTCTACTCCTCCTGTATAATAATAATAATAATAATAATAATAATAATAATAATAATAGACAGGACACTACAGTCTACTCCTCCTGTATAATAATAATAATAATAATAATAATAATAATAATAATAATAATAATAGACAGGACACTACAGTCTACTCCTCCTGTATAATAATAATAATAATAATAATAATAATAATAATAATAGACAGGACACTACAGTCTACTCCTCCTGTATAATATTAATAATAATAATAATAATAGACAGGACACTACAGTCTACTCCTCCTGTATAATAATAATAATAATGATGATGATGATGATATGAGTTTTTGGTGAGGATCCAGAGCAGATCTCTCGCTCATGACATTTCCAGATGATTTTATTGTATATTTTGACTTTAAAAAGGTCCAAGGACGGTTCAGCTCAATGTAGGATCAGGGATCCTCGAGGTGACAGTAATATTTCTGTACACAAATGTGTAAATCAAATGGAAGAGAAGAATAATGGAGAACCGGAGCCGGAGTGACGGAATACGGGACTATAATAATAGAAAAAAGCATAAAATGGTCCGAATCCCATTGGTTTACATTATGACTTCACCTTTGAGGTAACAAGAAAACATTTTAGGAGACAATGGGGGAGAACCCGTCCAGAGGAAAACTTGCCCAGTTGCCAATAGCAACCAATCAGATCGCTTCTTTCGTTTTTTAGAAGGCTTGTGGGGAACAAAAGAAGCAATCTCATCAGTTGCTATGGCAACTGGGCAAGTTTTCCTCTGGACAGGTGTTAATAAATCTCCCCCAATGACCTGCGTTGACTTTGTGTGGGGCACAATGGGGGTTATTTAATGTGGGGGGGGGGGGGGGGTTACAAAGTAACTGACTATTTTCTGAGGAGCACAAAAGGGACTGACTACTGTGGGGAGACACACAGAGGACTAACTGCTATATGGGGAGACACACAGAGGACTAACTGCTATATAGGAAGACACACAGAGGACTAACTGCTATATGGGGAGACACACAGAAGACTAACTGCTATATGGGGAGACACACAGAGGACTAACTGCTATGTGGGGAGACACACAGAGAACTAACTGCTATATGGGGAGACACACAGAGAACTAACTGCTATGTGGGGAGACACACAGAGGACTAACTACTATATGGGGAGACACACAGAGGACTAACTGCTATATGGGGAGACACACAGAGGACTAACTGCTATATGGGGAGACACACAGAGGACTAACTGCTATATAGGAAGACACACAGAGGACTAACTGCTATATGGGGAGACACACAGAGGACTAACTGCTATGTGGGGAGACACACAGAGAACTAACTGCTATGTGGGGAGACACACAGAGAACTAACTGCTATGTGGGGAGACACACAGAGGACTAACTACTATATGGGGAGACACACAGAGGACTAACTGCTATATGGGGAGACACACAGAGGACTAACTGCTATATGGGGAGACACACAGAGGACTAACTGCTATATAGGAAGACACACAGAGGACTAACTGCTATGTGGGGAGACACACAGAGAACTAACTGCTATGTGGGGAGACACACAGAGAACTAACTGCTATGTGGGGAGACACACAGAGGACTAACTACTATATGGGGAGACACACAGAGGACTAACTGCTATATGGGGAGACACACAGAGGACTAACTGCTATATGGGGAGACACACAGAGGACTAACTGCTATATGGGGAGACATACAGAGGACTAACTGCTATATGTGGTGACACACAGAGGACTAACTGCTATATAGGAAGACACACAGAGGACTAACTGCTATATGGGGAGACAAGCTGAGGACTAACTGCTATATGGGGAGACACACAGAGGACTAACTGCTATATGGGGAGACACACAGAGGACCAACTGCTATATGGGGAGACACACAGAGGACTAACTGCTATATGGGGAGACACACAGAGGACTAACTGCTATATGGGGAGACACACAGAGGACTAACTGCTATATGAGGAGACACACAGAGGACTAACTGCTATATGGGGAGACACACAGAGGACTAACTGCTATATGGGAGACACACAGAGGACTAACTGCTATATAGGAAGACACACAGAGGACTAACTGCTATATGGGGAGACACACAGAGAACTAACTGCTATATGGGGAGACATACAGAGGACTAACTGCTATATGTGGTGACACACAGAGGACTAACTGCTATATAGGAAGACACACAGAGGACTAACTGCTATATGGGGAGACAAGCTGAGGACTAACTGCTATATGGGGAGACACACAGAGGACTAACTGCTATATGGGGAGACACACAGAGGACCAACTGCTATATGGGGAGACACACAGAGGACTAACTGCTATATGGGGAGACACACAGAGGACTAACTGCTATATGGGGAGACACACAGAGGACTAACTGCTATATGAGGAGACACACAGAGGACTAACTGCTATATGGGGAGACGCACAGAGGACTAACTGCTATATGGGAGACACACAGAGGACTAACTGCTATATAGGAAGACACACAGAGGACTAACTGCTATATGGGGAGACACACAGAGAACTAACTGCTATGTGGGGAGACACACAGAGGACTAACTGCTATATGGGGAGACACACAGAAGACTAACCGCTATATGGGGAGACAAGCAGAGGACTAACTGCTATATGGGGAGACACACAGAGGACTAACTACTATATGGGGAGACACACAGAGGACTAACTGCTATATGGGGAGACAAGCAGAGGACTAACTACTATATGGGGAGACAAGCAGAGGACTAACTGCTATATGGGGAGACACACAGAGGACTAACTGCTATATGGAGAGACACACAGAAGTCTAACTGCTATATGGGGAGACAAGCAGAGGACTAACTGCTATATGGGGAGACACACAGAGGACTAACTGCTATATGGGGAGACACACAGAAGACTAACCGCTATATGGGGAGACAAGCAGAGGACTAACTGCTATATGGGGAGACACACAGAGGACTAACTACTATATGGGGAGACACACAGAGGACTAACTGCTATATGGGGAGACAAGCAGAGGACTAACTACTATATGGGGAGACACACAGAGGACTAAATGCTATATGGGGAGACATACAGAGGACTAGCTGCTATGTGGGGAGACACACAGAGGACTAACTGCTATATGGGGAGACACACAGAGGACTAACTTCTATATGGGGAGACACACAGAAGACTAACTGCTATATGGGGAGACAAGCAGAGGACTAACTGCTATATGGGGAGACACACAGAAGACTAACTGCTATATGGGGAGATATACAGAGGACTAACTGCTATGTTGGGAGACACACAGAGGACTAACTGTTGTATGGGGAGACACACAGAGGACTAACTGCTATATGGGGAGACAAACAGAGGACTAACTGCTATATGGGGAGACACACAGAGGACTAACTGCTATATGGGGAGACGCACAGATGACTAACTGCTATATGGGGAGACACACAGAAGACTAACTGCTATATGGGGAGACAAGCAGAGGACTAACTGCTATATGGGGAGACACACAGAAGACTAACTGCTATATGGGGAGACACACAAATAACTAACTGCTATATGGGGAGACACACAGAAGACTAACTGCTATATGGGGAGACACACAGAAGACTAACTGCTATATGGGGAGACACACAGAGGACTAACTGCTATATGGGGAGACAAGCAGAGGACTAACTGCTATATGGGGGGACACACAAAGAACTAACTGCTCTATGGGGAGACACACAGAGGACTAACTGCTATATGGGGAGACACACAAAGAACTAACTGCTATATGGGGAGACACACAGAGGACTAACTGCTATATGGGGAGAAACACAAAGAACTAACTGCTATATGGGGCGACACACAGAGGACTAACTGCTATATGGGGAGACACACAAAGAACTAACTGCTATATGGGGAGACACAGAGAGGACTAACTACTATATGGGGAGACACACAGAGGGCTAACTGCTATATGGGGAGACACACAGAGGACTAACTGCTATTTGGGGAGACACACAGAGGACTAACTGCTATATGGGGAGACACACAGAGGACTAATTACTATATGGGGAGACACACAGAGGACTAACTGCTATATGGGGAGACACACAAAGAACTAACTGCTATATGGGGAGACACACAGAGGATTACCTGCTATATGGGGAGACACACAGAAGACTAACTGCTATATGGGGAGACACACAGAGGACTAACTGCTATATGGGGAGACACACAGAAGACTAACTGCTATATGGGGAGACACATAGAGGACTAACTGCTATATGGGGAGACACACAGAGGACTAACTGCTATATGGGGAGACACACAGAAGTCTAACTGCTATATGGGGAGACAAGCAGAGGACTAACTGCTATATGGGGAGACACACAGAAGACTAACTGCTATATGGGGAGACAAGCAGAGGACTAACTGCTATATGGGGAGACATACAGAGGACTAACTGCTATGTTGGGAGACACACAGAGGACTAACTGTTGTATGGGGAGACACACAGAGGACTAACTGCTATATGGGGAGACAAACAGAGGACTAACTGCTATATGGGGAGACACACAGAGGACTAACTGCTATATGGGGAGACACACAGAGGACTAACTGCTATATGGGGAGACAAGCAGAGGACTAACTGCTATATGGGGAGACACACAGAGGACTAACTGCTATATGGGGAGACACACAGAGGACTAACTGCTATATGGGTAGACACACAGAGGACTAACTGCTATATGGGGAGACACACAGAGGACTAACTGCTATATGGGGAGACACACAGAAGACTAACTGCTATATGGGGAGACAAGCAGAGGACTAACTGCTATATGGGGAGACACACAGAGGACTAACTGCTATATGGGGAGACACACAAAGAACTAACTGCTATATGGGGAGACACACAGAGGACTAACTGCTATATGGGGAGACACACAAAGAACTAACTGCTATATGGGGAGACACACAGAGGACTAACTGCTATATGGGGAGAAAAACAAAGAACTAACTGCTATATGGGGAGACACACAGAGGACTAACTGCTATATGGGGAGACACACAAAGAACTGATTGCTATATGGGGAGACACACAGAGGACTAACTACTATATGGGGAGACACACAGAGGGCTAACTGCTATATGGGGAGACACACAGAGGACTAACTGCTATATGGGGAGACACACAGAGGACTAACTGCTATATGGGGAGACACACAGAGGACTAATTACTATATGGGGAGACACACAGAGGACTAACTGCTATATGGGGAGACACACAAAGAACTAACTGCTATATGGGGAGACACACAGAGGATTAACTGCTATATGGGGAGACACACAGAAGACTAACTGCTATATGGGGAGACACACAGAGGACTAACTGCTATATGGGGAGACACACAGAAGACTAACTGCTATATGGGGAGACACATAGAGGACTAACTGCTATATGGGGAGACACACAGAGGACTAACTGCTATATGGGGAGACACACAGAGGACTAACTGCTATATGAGGAGACACACAGAGGACTAACTGCTATATGGGGAGACACACAGAGGACTAACTGCTATATGGGGAGACACACAGAGGACTAACTGCTATATGGGGAGACACACAGAGGACTAACTGCTATATGGGGAGACACACAGAGGACTAACTGCTATATGGAGAGACACACAGAGGACTAACTGCTATATGGGGAGACACAGAGAGGACTAACTGCTATATGGAGAGACACACAGAGGACTAACTGCTAGATGGGGAGACACACAGAAGACTAACTGCTATATGGGGAGACACACAGATGACTAACTGCTATATGGGGAGACACACAGAGGACTAACTGCTATATGGGGAGACACACAGAGGACTAATTCCTATAAGGGGAGACACACAGAGGACTAACTGCTATATGGGGAGACAAGCAGAGGACTAACTGCTATATGGGGAGACACACAAAGAACTAAGTGCTATATGGGGAGACACAAAGAGGACTAACTGCTATATGGGAGACACACAGAGGACTAACTGCTATATGGGGAGACACACAGAGGACTAACTGCTATATGGGGAGACACACAGAGGACTAATTACTCTATATGTGGAGAAACACAGAGGACTAACTGCTATATGGGGAGACATACAGAGGACTAACTGCTATATGGGGAGACAAGCAGAGGACTAACTGCTATATGGGGAGACACACAGAAGACTAACTGCTATATGGGGAGACAAGCAGAGGACTAACTGCTATATCGGGAGACATACAGAGGACTAACTGCTATGTTGGGAGACACACAGAGAACTAACTGTTGTATGGGGAGACACACAGAGGACTAACTGCTATATGGGGAGACAAACAGAGGACTAACCGCTATATGGGGAGACACACAGAGGACTAACTGCTATATGGGGAGACACACAGAGGACTAACTGCTATATGGGGAGACAAGCAGAGGACTAACTGCTATATGGGGAGACACACAGAGGACTAACTGCTATATGGGGAGACACACAGAGGACTAACTGCTATATGGGTAGACACACAGAGGACTAACTGCTATATGGGGAGACACACAGAGGACTAACTGCTATATGGGGAGACACACAGAAGACTAACTGCTATATGGGGAGACAAGCAGAGGACTAACTGCTATATGGGGAGACACACAGAGGACTAACTGCTATATGGGGAGACACACAAAGAACTAACTGCTATATGGGGAGACACACAGAGGACTAACTGCTATATGGGGAGACACACAGAAGACTAACTGCTATATGGGGAGACACACAGAGGACTAACTGCTATATGGGGAGACACACAGAAGACTAACTGCTATATGGGGAGACACATAGAGGACTAACTGCTATATGGGGAGACACACAGAGGACTAACTGCTATATGGGGAGACACACAGAGGACTAACTGCTATATGAGGAGACACACAGAGGACTAACTGCTATATGGGGAGACACACAGAGGACTAACTGCTATATGGGGAGACACACAAAGAACTAACTGCTATATGGGGAGACACAGAGAGGACTAACTACTATATGGGGAGACACACAGAGGGCTAACTGCTATATGGGGAGACACACAGAGGACTAACTGCTATTTGGGGAGACACACAGAGGACTAACTGCTATATGGGGAGACACACAGAGGACTAATTACTATATGGGGAGACACACAGAGGACTAACTGCTATATGGGGAGACACACAAAGAACTAACTGCTATATGGGGAGACACACAGAGGATTACCTGCTATATGGGGAGACACACAGAAGACTAACTGCTATATGGGGAGACACACAGAGGACTAACTGCTATATGGGGAGACACACAGAAGACTAACTGCTATATGGGGAGACACATAGAGGACTAACTGCTATATGGGGAGACACACAGAGGACTAACTGCTATATGGGGAGACACACAGAAGTCTAACTGCTATATGGGGAGACAAGCAGAGGACTAACTGCTATATGGGGAGACACACAGAAGACTAACTGCTATATGGGGAGACAAGCAGAGGACTAACTGCTATAT
The DNA here is from genome assembly GCF_029499605.1 of Hyla sarda. Classification (NCBI taxonomy): domain Eukaryota; kingdom Metazoa; phylum Chordata; class Amphibia; order Anura; family Hylidae; genus Hyla; species Hyla sarda. The sequence goes on along the minus strand of NC_079196.1, from coordinate 1,835,191 downwards.
GGGGAGACATACAGAGGACTAACTGCTATGTTGGGAGACACACAGAGGACTAACTGTTGTATGGGGAGACACACAGAGGACTAACTGCTATATGGGGAGACAAACAGAGGACTAACTGCTATATGGGGAGACACACAGAGGACTAACTGCTATATGGGGAGACACACAGAGGACTAACTGCTATATGGGGAGACAAGCAGAGGACTAACTGCTATATGGGGAGACACACAGAGGACTAACTGCTATATGGGGAGACACACAGAGGACTAACTGCTATATGGGTAGACACACAGAGGACTAACTGCTATATGGGGAGACACACAGAGGACTAACTGCTATATGGGGAGACACACAGAAGACTAACTGCTATATGGGGAGACAAGCAGAGGACTAACTGCTATATGGGGAGACACACAGAGGACTAACTGCTATATGGGGAGACACACAAAGAACTAACTGCTATATGGGGAGACACACAGAGGACTAACTGCTATATGGGGAGACACACAAAGAACTAACTGCTATATGGGGAGACACACAGAGGACTAACTGCTATATGGGGAGAAAAACAAAGAACTAACTGCTATATGGGGAGACACACAGAGGACTAACTGCTATATGGGGAGACACACAAAGAACTGATTGCTATATGGGGAGACACACAGAGGACTAACTACTATATGGGGAGACACACAGAGGGCTAACTGCTATATGGGGAGACACACAGAGGACTAACTGCTATATGGGGAGACACACAGAGGACTAACTGCTATATGGGGAGACACACAGAGGACTAATTACTATATGGGGAGACACACAGAGGACTAACTGCTATATGGGGAGACACACAAAGAACTAACTGCTATATGGGGAGACACACAGAGGATTAACTGCTATATGGGGAGACACACAGAAGACTAACTGCTATATGGGGAGACACACAGAGGACTAACTGCTATATGGGGAGACACACAGAAGACTAACTGCTATATGGGGAGACACATAGAGGACTAACTGCTATATGGGGAGACACACAGAGGACTAACTGCTATATGGGGAGACACACAGAGGACTAACTGCTATATGAGGAGACACACAGAGGACTAACTGCTATATGGGGAGACACACAGAGGACTAACTGCTATATGGGGAGACACACAGAGGACTAACTGCTATATGGGGAGACACACAGAGGACTAACTGCTATATGGGGAGACACACAGAGGACTAACTGCTATATGGAGAGACACACAGAGGACTAACTGCTATATGGGGAGACACAGAGAGGACTAACTGCTATATGGAGAGACACACAGAGGACTAACTGCTAGATGGGGAGACACACAGAAGACTAACTGCTATATGGGGAGACACACAGATGACTAACTGCTATATGGGGAGACACACAGAGGACTAACTGCTATATGGGGAGACACACAGAGGACTAACTGCTATATGGGGAGACACACAGAGGACTAATTCCTATAAGGGGAGACACACAGAGGACTAACTGCTATATGGGGAGACAAGCAGAGGACTAACTGCTATATGGGGAGACACACAAAGAACTAAGTGCTATATGGGGAGACACAAAGAGGACTAACTGCTATATGGGAGACACACAGAGGACTAACTGCTATATGGGGAGACACACAGAGGACTAACTGCTATATGGGGAGACACACAGAGGACTAATTACTCTATATGTGGAGAAACACAGAGGACTAACTGCTATATGGGGAGACATACAGAGGACTAACTGCTATATGGGGAGACAAGCAGAGGACTAACTGCTATATGGGGAGACACACAGAAGACTAACTGCTATATGGGGAGACAAGCAGAGGACTAACTGCTATATCGGGAGACATACAGAGGACTAACTGCTATGTTGGGAGACACACAGAGAACTAACTGTTGTATGGGGAGACACACAGAGGACTAACTGCTATATGGGGAGACAAACAGAGGACTAACCGCTATATGGGGAGACACACAGAGGACTAACTGCTATATGGGGAGACACACAGAGGACTAACTGCTATATGGGGAGACAAGCAGAGGACTAACTGCTATATGGGGAGACACACAGAGGACTAACTGCTATATGGGGAGACACACAGAGGACTAACTGCTATATGGGTAGACACACAGAGGACTAACTGCTATATGGGGAGACACACAGAGGACTAACTGCTATATGGGGAGACACACAGAAGACTAACTGCTATATGGGGAGACAAGCAGAGGACTAACTGCTATATGGGGAGACACACAGAGGACTAACTGCTATATGGGGAGACACACAAAGAACTAACTGCTATATGGGGAGACACACAGAGGACTAACTGCTATATGGGGAGACACACAGAAGACTAACTGCTATATGGGGAGACACACAGAGGACTAACTGCTATATGGGGAGACACACAGAAGACTAACTGCTATATGGGGAGACACATAGAGGACTAACTGCTATATGGGGAGACACACAGAGGACTAACTGCTATATGGGGAGACACACAGAGGACTAACTGCTATATGAGGAGACACACAGAGGACTAACTGCTATATGGGGAGACACACAGAGGACTAACTGCTATATGGGGAGACACACAAAGAACTAACTGCTATATGGGGAGACACAGAGAGGACTAACTACTATATGGGGAGACACACAGAGGGCTAACTGCTATATGGGGAGACACACAGAGGACTAACTGCTATTTGGGGAGACACACAGAGGACTAACTGCTATATGGGGAGACACACAGAGGACTAATTACTATATGGGGAGACACACAGAGGACTAACTGCTATATGGGGAGACACACAAAGAACTAACTGCTATATGGGGAGACACACAGAGGATTACCTGCTATATGGGGAGACACACAGAAGACTAACTGCTATATGGGGAGACACACAGAGGACTAACTGCTATATGGGGAGACACACAGAAGACTAACTGCTATATGGGGAGACACATAGAGGACTAACTGCTATATGGGGAGACACACAGAGGACTAACTGCTATATGGGGAGACACACAGAAGTCTAACTGCTATATGGGGAGACAAGCAGAGGACTAACTGCTATATGGGGAGACACACAGAAGACTAACTGCTATATGGGGAGACAAGCAGAGGACTAACTGCTATATGGGGAGACATACAGAGGACTAACTGCTATATGGGGAGACACACAGAGGACTAACTGCTATATGGGGAGACACACAGAGGACTAACTGCTATATGGGTAGACACACAGAGGACTAACTGCTATATGGGGAGACACACAGAGGACTAACTGCTATATGGGGAGACACACAGAAGACTAACTGCTATATGGGGAGACAAGCAGAGGACTAACTGCTATATGGGGAGACACACAGAGGACTAACTGCTATATGGGGAGACACACAAAGAACTAACTGCTATATGGGGAGACACACAGAGGACTAACTGCTATATGGGGAGACACACAAAGAACTAACTGCTATATAAGAAGACACACAGAGGACTAACTGCTATATGGGGAGAAAAACAAAGAACTAACTGCTATATGCGGAGACACACAGAGGACTAACTGCTATATGGGGAGACACACAAAGAACTGACTGCTATATGGGGAGACACACAGAGGACTAACTACTATATGGGGAGACACACAGAGGGCTAACTGCTATATGGGGAGACACACAGAGGACTAACTGCTATATGGGGAGACACACAGAGGACTAACTGCTATATGGGGAGACACACAGAGGACTAATTACTATATGGGGAGACACACAGAGGACTAACTGCTATATGGGGAGACACACAAAGAACTAACTGCTATATGGGGAGACACACAGAGGATTAACTGCTATATGGGGAGACACACAGAAGACTAACTGCTATATGGGGAGACACACAGAGGACTAACTGCTATATGGGGAGACACACAGAAGACTAACTGCTATATGGGGAGACACATAGAGGACTAACTGCTATATGGGGAGACACACAGAGGACTAACTGCTATATGGGGAGACACACAGAGGACTAACTGCTATATGAGGAGACACACAGAGGACTAACTGCTATATGGGGAGACACACAGAGGACTAACTGCTATATGGGGAGACACACAGAGGACTAACTGCTATATGGGGAGACACACAGAGGACTAACTGCTATATGGGGAGACACACAGAGGACTAACTGCTATATGGAGAGACACACAGAGGACTAACTGCTATATGGGGAGACACACAGAGGACTAACTGCTATATGGAGAGACACACAGAGGACTAACTGCTAGATGGGGAGACACACAGAAGACTAACTGCTATATGGGGAGACACACAGATGACTAACTGCTATATGGGGAGACACACAGAGGACTAACTGCTATATGGGGAGACACACAGAGGACTAATTCCTATAAGGGGAGACACACAGAGGACTAACTGCTATATGGAGAGACACACAGAGGACTAACTGCTATATGGGGAGACACACAGAGGACTAACTGCTATATGGAGAGACACACAGAGGACTAACTGCTAGATGGGGAGACACACAGAAGACTAACTGCTATATGGGGAGACACACAGATGACTAACTGCTATATGGGGAGACACACAGAGGACTAACTGCTATATGGGGAGACACACAGAGGACTAATTCCTATAAGGGGAGACACACAGAGGACTAACTGCTATATGGGGAGACACACAGAGAACTAATTATTATATGGGGAGACACACAGAGGAGTAACTGCTACATGGGGAGACACACAGAGGACTAACTGCTATATGGGGAGACACACAGAGAACTAATTATTATATGGGGAGACACACAGAGGAGTAACTGCTACATGGGGAGACACACAGAGGACTAACTGCTATATGGGGAGACAAGCAGAGGACTAACTGCTATATGGGGAGACACACAAAGAACTAAGTGCTATATGGGGAGACACAAAGAGGACTAACTGCTATATGGGAGACACACAGAGGACTAACTGCTATATGGGGAGACACACAGAGGACTAACTGCTATATGGGGAGACACACAGAGGACTAATTACTCTATATGTGGAGAAACACAGAGGACTAACTGGTATATGGGGAGACAAGCAGAGGACTAACTGCTATATGGGGAGACAAGCAGAGGACTAACTGCTATATGGGGAGACACACAGAAGACTAACTGCTATATGGGGAGACAAGCAGAGGACTAACTGCTATATCGGGAGACATACAGAGGACTAACTGCTATGTTGGGAGACACACAGAGGACTAACTGTTGTATGGGGAGACACACAGAGGACTAACTGCTATATGGGGAGACAAACAGAGGACTAACCGCTATATGGGGAGACACACAGAGGACTAACTGCTATATGGGGAGACACACAGAGGACTAACTGCTATATGGGGAGACAAGCAGAGGACTAACTGCTATATGGGGAGACACACAGAGGACTAACTGCTATATGGGGAGACACACAGAGGACTAACTGCTATATGGGTAGACACACAGAGGACTAACTGCTATATGGGGAGACACACAGAGGACTAACTGCTATATGGGGAGACACACAGAAGACTAACTGCTATATGGGGAGACACACAGAAGACTAACTGCTATATGGGGAGACACATAGAGGACTAACTGCTATATGGGGAGACACACAGAGGACTAACTGCTATATGGGGAGACACACAGAGGACTAATTGCTATATGAGGAGACACACAGAGGACTAACTGCTATATGGGGAGACACACAGAGGACTAACTGCTATATGGGGAGACACACAAAGAACTAACTGCTATATGGGGAGACACAGAGAGGACTAACTACTATATGGGGAGACACACAGAGGGCTAACTGCTATATGGGGAGACACACAGAGGACTAACTGCTATTTGGGGAGACACACAGAGGACTAACTGCTATATGGGGAGACACACAGAGGACTAATTACTATATGGGGAGACACACAGAGGACTAACTGCTATATGGGGAGACACACAAAGAACTAACTGCTATATGGGGAGACACACAGAGGATTACCTGCTATATGGGGAGACACACAGAAGACTAACTGCTATATGGGGAGACACACAGAGGACTAACTGCTATATGGGGAGACACACAGAAGACTAACTGCTATATGGGGAGACACATAGAGGACTAACTGCTATATGGGGAGACACACAGAGGACTAACTGCTATATGGGGAGACTCACAGAAGTCTAACTGCTATATGGGGAGACAAGCAGAGGACTAACTGCTATATGGGGAGACACACAGAAGACTAACTGCTATATGGGGAGACAAGCAGAGGACTAACTGCTATATGGGGAGACACACAGAGGACTAACTGCTATATGAGGAGACACATAGAGGACTAACTGCTATATGGGGAGACACACAGAGGACTAACTGCTATATGAGGAGACACACAGAGGACTAACTGCTATATGGGGAGACACACAGAGGACTAACTGCTATATGGGGAGACACACAGAGGACTAACTGCTATATGGGGAGACACACAGAGGACTAACTGCTATATGGGGAGACACACAGAGGACTAACTGCTATATGGAGAGACACACAGAGGACTAACTGCTATATGGGGAGACACACAGAGGACTAACTGCTATATGGAGAGACACACAGAGGACTAACTGCTAGATGGGGAGACACACAGAAGACTAACTGCTATATGGGGAGACACACATATGACTAACTGCTATATGGGGAGACACACAGAGGACTAACTGCTGTATGGGGAGACACACAGAGGACTAATTCCTATAAGGGGAGACACACAGAGGACTAACTGCTATATGGGGAGACACACAGAGAACTAATTATTATATGGGGAGACACACAGAGGAGTAACTGCTACATGGGGAGACACACAGAGGACTAACTGCTATATGGGGAGACAAACAGAAGACTAACTGCTATATGGGGAGACAAGCAGAGGACTAACTGCTATATGGGGAGACACACAGAGGACTAACTGCTATATGGGGAGACACTCAAAGAACTAACTGCTATATGGGGAGACACACAGAGGACTAACTGCTATATGGGGAGACACACAAAGAACTAACTGCTATATGGGGAGACACACAGAGGACTAACTGCTATATGGGGAGAAAAACAAAGAACTAACTGCTATATGGGGAGATACACAGAGGACTAACTGCTATATGGGGAGACACACAAAGAACTGACTGCTATATGGGGAGACACACAGAGGACTAACTACTATATGGGGAGACACACAGAGGGCTAACTGCTATATGGGGAGACACACAGAGGACTAACTGCTATATGGGGAGACACACAGAGGACTAACTGCTATATGGGGAGACACACAGAGGACTAATTACTATATGGGGAGACACACAGAGGACTAACTGCTATATGGGGAGACACACAAAGAACTAACTGCTATATGGGGAGACACACAGAGGATTAACTGCTATATGGGGAGACACACAGAAGACTAACTGCTATATGGGGAGACACACAGAGGACTAACTGCTATATGGGGAGACACACAGAAGACTAACTGCTATATGGGGAGACACATAGAGGACTAACTGCTATATGGGGAGACACACAGAGGACTAACTGCTATATGGGGAGACACACAGAGGACTAACTGCTATATGAGGAGACACACAGAGGACTAACTGCTATATGGGGAGACACACAGAGGACTAACTGCTATATGGGGAGACACACAGAGGACTAACTGCTATATGGGGAGACACACAGAGGACTAACTGCTATATGGGGAGACACACAGAGGACTAACTGCTATATGGGGAGACACACAGAAGACTAACTGCTATATGGGGAGACACATAGAGGACTAACTGCTATATGGGGAGACACACAGAGGACTAACTGCTATATGGGGAGACACACAGAGGACTAACTGCTATATGAGGAGACACACAGAGGACTAACTGCTATATGGGGAGACACACAGAGGACTAACTGCTATATGGGGAGACACACAGAGGACTAACTGCTATATGGGGAGACACACAGAGGACTAACTGCTATATGGGGAGACACACAGAGGACTAACTGCTATATGGAGAGACACACAGAGGACTAACTGCTATATGGGGAGACACACAGAGGACTAACTGCTATATGGAGAGACACACAGAGGACTAACTGCTAGATGGGGAGACACACAGAAGACTAACTGCTATATGGGGAGACACACAGAGGACTAATTCCTATAAGGGGAGACACACAGAGGACTAACTGCTATATGGGGAGACACACAGAGAACTAATTATTATATGGGGAGACACACAGAGGAGTAACTGCTACATGGGGAGACACACAGAGGACTAACTGCTATATGGGGAGACAAGCAGAGGACTAACTGCTATATGGGGAGACACACAAAGAACTAAGTGCTATATGGGGAGACACAAAGAGGACTAACTGCTATATGGGAGACACACAGAGGACTAACTGCTATATGGGGAGACACACAGAGGACTAACTGCTATATGGGGAGACACACAGAGGACTAATTACTCTATATGTGGAGAAACACAGAGGACTAACTGCTATATGGGGAGACATACAGAGGACTAACTGCTATATGGGGGGACACACAGAGGACTAACTGCTATATGGGGAGACACACAGAGGACTAACTGCTATATGGGGAGACACACAGAGGACTAACTGCTATATGGGGAGACACACAGAGGACTAACTGCTATATGGGGAGACACACAGAGGACTAACTGCTATATGGGGAGACACACAGAGGACTAACTGCTATATGGGGAGACACACAGAGGACTAACTGCTATATGGGAGACACACAGAGGACTAACTGCTATATAGGAAGACACACAGAGGACTAACTGCTATATGGGGAGACACACAGAGAACTAACTGCTCTGTGGGGAGACACACAGAGGACTAACTGCTATATGGGGAGACAAGCAGAGGACTAACTGCTATATGGGGAGACATACAGAGGACTAACTGCTATGTGGGGAGACACACAGAGGACTAACTGCTGTAAGGGGAGACACACAGAGGACTAACTGCTATATGGGGAGACACACAGAGGACTAACTGCTATATGGGGAGACACACAGAGGACTAACTGCTATATGGGGAGACACACAGAGGACTAACTGCTATATGGAGAGACACACAGAGGACTAACTGCTAGATGGGGAGACACACAGAAGACTAACTGCTATATGGGGAGACACACAGATGACTAACTGCTATATGGGGAGACACACAGAGGACTAACTGCTATATGGGGAGACACACAGAGGACTAATTCCTATAAGGGGAGACACACAGAGGACTAACTGCTATATGGGGAGACACACAGAAAACGAATTATTATATGGGGAGACACACAGAGGACTAACTGCTACATGGGGAGACACACAGAGGACTAACTGCTATATGGGGAGACAAGCAGAGGACTAACTGCTATATGGGGAGACACACAAAGAACTAAGTGCTATATGGGGAGACACAAAGAGGACTAACTGCTATATGGGGAGACACACAGAGGACTAACTGCTATATGGGGAGACACACAGAGGACTAACTGCTATATGGGGAGACACACAGAGGACTAATTACTCTATATGTGGAGAAACACAGAGGACTAACTGCTATATGGGGAGACATACAAAGGACTAACTGCTATATGGGGAGACACACAGAGGACTAACTGCTATATGGGGAGACACACAGAGGACTAACTGCTATATGGGGAGACACACAGAGGACTAACTGCTATATGGGGAGACACACAGAGGACTAACTGCTATATGGGGAGACACACAGAGGACTAACTGCTATATGGGGAGACACACAGAGGACTAACTGCTATATGGGAGACACACAGAGGACTAACTGCTATATAGGAAGACACACAGAGGACTAACTGCTATGTGGGGAGACACACAGAGAACTAACTGCTATGTGGGGAGACACACAGAGAACTAACTGCTATGTGGGGAGACACACAGAGGACTAACTGCTATGTGGGGAGACACACAGAGGACTAACTGCTATATGGGGAGACACACAGAGAACTAACTGCTATGTGGGGAGACACACAGAGAACTAACTGCTATGTGGGGAGACACACAGAGGACTAACTGCTATATGGGGAGACAAGCAGAGGACTAACTGCTATATGGGGAGACATACAGAGGACTAACTGCTATGTGGGGAGACACACAGAGGACTAACTGCTGTAAGGGGAGACACACAGAGGACTAACTGCTATATGGGGAGACACACAGAGGACTAACTGCTATATGGGGAGAAACACAGAAGACTAACCGCTATATGGGGAGACAAACAGAGGACTAACTGCTATATGGGGAGACATACAGAGGACTAGCTGCTATGTGGGGAGACACACAGAGGACTAACTGCTATATGGGGAGACACACACAGGACTAACTTCTATATGGGGAGACACACAGAAGACTAACTGCTATATGGGGAGACAAGCAGAGGACTAACTGCTATATGGGGAGACACACAGAAGACTAACTGCTATATGGGGAGACAAGCAAAGGACTAACTGCTATATGGGGAGACACACAGAGGACTAACTGCTATATAGGAGACACACAGAGGACTAACTGCTATGTTGGGAGACACACAGAGGACTAACTGTTGTATGGGGAGACACACAGAGGACTAACTGCTATATGGGGAGACAAACAGAGGACTAACTGCTATATGGGGAGACACACAGAGGACTAACTGCTATATGGGGAGACACACAGAGGACTAACTGCTATATGGGGAGACAAGCAGAGGACTAACTGCTATATGGGGAGACACACAGAGGACTAACTGCTATATGGGGAGACGCACAGATGACTAACTGCTATATGGGCGACACACAGAAGACTAACTGCTATATGGGGAGACAAGCAGAGGACTAACTGCTATATGGGGAGACACACAAAGAACTAACTGCTATATGGGGAGACACACAGAAGACTAACTGCTATATGGGGAGACACACAGAAGACTAACTGCTATATGGGGAGACACACAGAGGACTAACTGCTATATGGGGAGACAAGCAGAGGACTAACTGCTATATGGGGAGACACACAAAGAACTAACTGCTATATGGGGAGACACACAGAGGACTAACTGCTATATGGGGAGACACACAAAGAACTAACTGCTATATGGGGAGACACACAGAGGACTAACTGCTATATGGGGAGAAACACAAAGAACTAACTGCTATATGGGGAGACACACAGAGGACTAACTGCTATATGGGGAGACACACAGAGGACTAACTGCTATATGGGGAGACACACAGAGGACTAACTGCTATATGGGGAGACACACAGAGGACTAACTGCTATATGGGGAGACACACAGAAGACTAACCGCTATATGGGGAGACAAGCAGAGGACTAACTGCTATATGGGGAGACATACAGAGGACTAGCTGCTATGTGGGGAGACACACAGAGGACTAACTGCTATATGGGGAGACACACAGAGGACTAACTTCTATATGGGGAGACACACAGAAGACTAACTGCTATATGGGGAGACAAGCAGAGGACTAACTGCTATATGGGGAGATGTACAGAGGACTAACTGCTATGTTTGGAGACACACAGAGGGCTAACTGTTGTATGGGGAGACACACAGAGGACTAACTGCTATATGGGGAGACAAACAGAGGACTAACTGCTATATGGGGAGACACACAGAGGACTAACTGCTATATGGGGAGACACACAGAGGACTAACTGCTATATGGGGAGACAAGCAGAGGACTAACTGCTATATGGGGAGACACACAGAGGACTAACTGCTATATGGGGAGACGCACAGATGACTAACTGCTATATGGGGAGACACACAGAAGACTAACTGCTATATGGGGAGACAAGCAGAGGACTAACTGCTATATGGGGAGACACACAAAGAACTAACTGCTATATGGGGAGACACACAGAAGACTAACTGCTATATGGGGAGACACACAGAAGACTAACTGCTATATGGGGAGACACACAGAGGACTAACTGCTATATGGGGAGACAAGCAGAGGACTAACTGCTATATGGGGAGACACACAAAGAACTAACTGCTATATGGGGAGACACACAGAGGACTAACTGCTATATGGGGAGACACACAAATAACTAACTGCTATATGGGGAGACACACAGAGGACTAACTGCTATATGGGGAGAAACACAAAGAACTAACTGCTATATGGGGAGACACATAGAGGACTAACTGCTATATGGGGAGACACACAGAGGACTAACTGCTATATGGGGAGACACAGAGAGGACTAACTACTATATGGGGAGACACACAGAGGGCTAACTGCTATATGGGGAGACACACAGAGGACTAACTGCTATTTGGGGAGACACACAGAGGACTAACTGCTATATGGGGAGACACACAGAGGACTAATTACTATATGGGGAGACACACAGAGGACTAACTGCTATATGGGGAGACACACAAAGAACTAACTGCTATATGGGGAGACACACAGAGGATTACCTGCTATATGGGGAGACACACAGAAGACTAACTGCTATATGGGGAGACACACAGAGGACTAACTGCTATATGGGGAGACACACAGAGGACTAACTGCTATATGGGGAGACACACAGAGGACTAACTGCTATATGGGGAGACACACAGAGGACTAACTGCTATATGGGGAGACACACAGAAGACTAACTGCTATATGGGGAGACAAGCAGAGGACTAACTGCTATATGGGGAGACACACAGAAGACTAACTGCTATATGGGGAGACAAGCAGAGGACTAACTGCTATATGGGGAGACATACAGAGGACTAACTGCTATGTTGGGAGAAACACAGAGGACTAACTGTTGTATGGGGAGACACACAGAGGACTAACTGCTATATGGGGAGACAAACAGAGGACTTACTGCTATATGGGGAGACACACAGAGGACTAACTGCTATATGGGGAGACACACAGAGGACTAACTTCTATATGGGGAGACAAGCAGAGGACTAACTGCTATATGGGGAGACACACAGAGGACTAACTGCTATATGGGGAGACACACAGAGGACTAACTGCTATATGGGTAGACACACAGAGGACTAACTGCTATATGGGGAGACACACAGAGGACTAACTGCTATATGGGGAGACACACAGAGGACTAACTGCTTCATGGGGAGACACACAGAGGACTAACTGCTATATGGGGAGACACACAGAGGACTAACTGCTATATGGGGAGACACACAGAGGACTAACTGCTATATGGGGAGACACACAGAGGACTAACTGCTATATGGGGAGACACACAGAGGACTAACTGCTATATGGGGAGACACACAGAGAACTAACTGCTATATGGGGAGACACACAAAGAACTAACTGCTATATGGGGAGACACACAAAGAACTGACTGCTATATGGGGAGACACAGAGAGGACTAACTACTATATGGGGAGACACACAGAGGGCTAACTGCTATATGGGGAGACACACAGAGGACTAACTGCTATTTGGGGAGACACACAGAGGACTAACTGCTATATGGGGAGACACACAGAGGACTAATTACTATATGGGGAGACACACAGAGGACTAACTGCTATATGGGGAGACACACAAAGAACTAACTGCTATATGGGGAGACACACAGAGGATTACCTGCTATATGGGGAGACACACAGAAGACTAACTGCTATATGGGGAGACACACAGAGGACTAACTGCTATATGGGGAGACACACAGAAGACTAACTGCTATATGGGGAGACACATAGAGGACTAACTGCTATATGGGGAGACACACAGAGGACTAACTGCTATATGGGGAGACACACAGAAGACTAACTGCTATATGGGGAGACAAGCAGAGGACTAACTGCTATATGGGGAGACACACAGAAGACTAACTGCTATATGGGGAGACAAGCAGAGGACTAACTGCTATATGGGGAGACATACAGAGGACTAACTGCTATGTTGGGAGACACACAGAGGACTAACTGTTGTATGGGGAGACACACAGAGGACTAACTGCTATATGGGGAGACAAACAGAGGACTAACTGCTATATGGGGAGACACACAGAGGACTAACTGCTATATGGGGAGACACACAGAGGACTAACTTCTATATGGGGAGACAAGCAGAGGACTAACTGCTATATGGGGAGACACACAGAGGACTAACTGCTGTATGGGGAGACACACAGAGGACTAACTGCTATATGGGGAGACACACAGAGGACTAACTGCTATATGGGGAGACACACAGAGGACTAACTGCTATATGGGGAGACACACAGAGGACTAACTGCTATATGGGGAGACACACAGAGGACTAACTGCTATATGGGGAGACACACAGAGGACTAACTGCTATATGGGGAGACACACAAAGAACTAACTGCTATATGGGGAGACACACAGAGGACTAACTGCTATATGGGGAGACACACAGAGGAACTAACTGCTATATGGGGAGACACACAGAGGACTAACTGCTATATGGGGAGACACACAGAAGACTAACTGCTATATGGGGAGACACACAGAGGACTAACTGCTATATGGGGAGACACACAGAGGACTAACTTCTATATGGGGAGACACACAGAGGACTAACTGCTATATGAGGGCTGTGTACTGTGGGGAGACACACAGAGGACTAACTGCTATATGGGGAGACACACAGAGGACTAACTGCTATATGGGGAGACACACAGAGGACTAACTGCTATATGGGGAGACACACAGAGGACTAACTGCTATATGGGGAGACACACAGAGGACTAACTGCTATATGGGGAGACACACAGAGGACTAACTGCTATATGGGGAGACACACAGAGGACTAACTGCTATATGGGGAGACACACAGAGGACTAACTGCTATATGGGGAGACACACAGAGGACTAACTGCTATATGGGGAGACACACAGAGGACTAACTGCTATATGGGGAGACACACAGAGGACTAACTGCTATATGGGGAGACACACAGAGGACTAACTGCTATATGGGGAGACACACAGAGGACTAACTGCTATATGAGGGCTGTGTACTGTGGGGAGACACACAGAGGACTAGCTGCTATATGGGGGCTGTGTAATGTGGGGCCACTAATGTGGGGCATTATGAGTGGGGAAAAGTATCATCTTAATCTGCGGAGTATAAGATGATGTGCTGCAGGTTTGCAGAGACAAGTTGTGTCTGGAGAAAGAGTCCTGGCGGTCTGGGCTGGATGAAGAAGAAATAATAGGAAAGAAAACAACCCAGAGAAGACGTCCCTGGAGTCACTGGAGTCATGGGAGGAGGGGGTATTGGATCCTTGCTGCCCCCCTGTGTCTCATCACAATAAGTCTAGAACCTCCCTGAACCTGCACGTCCAGCGCAATGTTATCTCCAACATTACATAAAAATAAATAAGACACAACCGTCCCGCGCCGGCTCCACCTTTTGAGTCTTTCATCAAACAGCTGCTTTCCACTTGTCTGAGTATTAATAGCGACAGTTTAATGCTCCACTTAAAGTCCCGCAGTTCCTCTTACAAAACACAGCTGCAGCGTGACTTAAGACCTGCTGATAAATATTTAAGGTCTTTAAGTCTCCGCGCTGAAAGATGGAAAAATGACCAATGCGGGATCTGCTTACCCTCATCCTAAGCCCCGGATCCTGCTGACTAAGAGGAGAATGAAGCTGTTCTGCAGGACTTCTGACCGCCACCACCTGCAAAGATGGACGGACCCCAAGGATAGCATTAGATGTACCTTCACGTCAGCAGGTTGAAGTTACATGGGGGGGGGGGGGGATTTATCAATAGTGTTGAGCGGCATAGGCCATATTCGAATTCGCGAATATTCGCGAATATATGGACGAATATTCGTCATATATTCGCGAATATTCGCATATTCGTTATATTCTCGTTTTATTTTCGCATACGCGAAGATTCGCGTATGCGAAAATTAACATGTTAAAATTCGCATATACAAAATTAGTGCGCGCTAAAATTCGCGTATGCGAAAATTAGCATATGCTAATGTTCGCATATTCGAATTTTCGCACGCCAGTCTCACACAGTAGTATTACAGCCTTCTTTACACCACACAAGCTGGAAGCAGAGAGGGGTGATCACTGTGAAGAAAAAAAAAAAAAAAAAAACAAAAAAAAAAAAAAAAAAAAAAAAAACGAATATTCGTAATTACGAATATATAGCGCTATATTCGCGAAATTCGCGAATTCGCGAATATGCGATATTCGCGAATAATATTCGAATTGCGAATATTCGCGAGCAACACTATTTATCAATGTTTGCTTATGTGTTCCTTTTTTTAGTTATTTTTTTCTTACAATTCTTTTTCTTATGTGCGACGTATTTATCACCTGGTTTCAGTCTGCTGATCAATTTCTTTCACTTAAGCAGTTTTTTTTTACTTTGGTATTGGTTTTGTCTGCTCCATGTCTGAGCTGGAGTAAATTTAGTAGTTTTTTTCATGCCCTGCGACTTTTTAGCGATTGTCGCACTTCATAAATTTCTGACCACCAATCATTTTTCTACTAAAACAAAAAGTGGGAAAAAAATTAGCTTTTCTCGCAGTCAGAACAAAAAGTCACATGGAAAATTGTGCAGGCGCAACTGCAACAATTCAACAATTTAGCGACAAAATTAGAAGAAAAAAATTGACTAAAGCCGTTGATAAATGCCCCCCCCCCCCCCCCCCCATTGTGGCGCAAATTTTAGTAGATAATCAAAAATGAAGGGAGATTAATGTAGAAAACGTTCTCACTGAAGCAGGAAAAAGACCACAAAGCTGACGTCGGATTCCCCTGCCCTTCTGCCATCACTGTGTCTCTATATATACAACATGTTTATAGCGTCAGACCCCGGACCCCTCATCATATCAGTGAAGGGGGACGTTGTAGAACTGTCCATCCAATGATTCTTAGAAATGTTCTTGTCAAGTTCTGATGATGCAACCGAGAGGATTAAAGAGCGAAAGCCGAGAGCGAGGATCATGTAACCGCGTCCGGCGGCTTCGCAGCACAGATCACTTCTCTAGAGTCCACGATGTCTGCAGAGGAAAAGAACTTCTTAAAGTCTCATTCACACACAGGATCCGTGCAGATTTTATGCTACGTTCAATCACTTAGTTGACATCTGCAGCAGATCCTGTGTGTGAATGTCTCTAAAGCAGTTATCTCTTTTATGTGATAATTATTGTACAATAAAGAGTCCGTCATATACTTTATATGTCAATTTCTCATCATTTTTACAATCTCAGCTTGTTATTTGTAAGGCTAGAGTTATATATATATATATATATATATATATATATATATATATGCGGTGTCCGGCTCTGGCGAAACTGGGCAAAAATTGCCACAACTGATGCCAGAAGTGTATCAGTTGGCATCAGTTGTGTATCATCCGGCATCTATTATTGTGATCTGCGTCTATTGTTTGTTTGTGCCGGTCGGGCGAGTACAATCATCCGGCGTCTATTGTTGGCTTGTGTGTTCCCCTGTCTGTGCCGCTCCGGCGAGTACAATCATCCGGCGTCTATTGTTTGCTTGTGTGTTCCCCTGTCTGTGCCGCTCCGGCGAGTACAATCATCCGGCGTCTATTGTTTGCTTGTGTGTTCCCCTGTCTGTGCCGCTCCGGCGAGTACAATCATCCGGCGTCTATTGTTTACTTGTGTGTTCCACTGTCTGTGCCGGTCGGGCAAGTACAATCATCCGGTGTCTATTGTTTGCTTGTGTGTTCCCCTCTCTGTGCCGCTCCGGCGAGTACAATCATCCGGCGTCTATTGTTTGCTTGTGTGTTCCCCTGTCTGTGCCGCTCCGGCGAGTACAATCATCCGGCGTCTATTGTTTGCTTGTGCGTTCCCCTGTCTGTGCCGGTCGGGCGAGTACAATCATCCGGTGTCTATTGTTTGCTTGTGTGTTCCCCTCTCTGTGCCGCTCCGGCGAGTACAATCATCCGGCGTCTATTATTTGCTTGTGTGTTCCCCTGTCTGTGCCGCTCCGGCGAGTAAAATCATCCGGCGTCTATTGTTTGCTTGTGTGTTCCCCTGTCTGTGCCGGTCGGGCGAGTACAATCATCCGGCATCTATTGTTTGCTTGTGCGTTCTCCTGTCTGTGCCGCTCCGGCGAGTACAATCATCTGGCGTCTATTGTTTGCTTGTGTGTTCCCCTGTCTGTGCCGCTCCGGCGAGTAAAATCATCCGGCGTCTATTGTTTGCTTGTGTGTTCCCCTGTCTGTGCCGGTCGGGCGAGTACAATCATCCGGCATCTATTGTTTGCTTGTGCGTTCTCCTGTCTGTGCCGCTCCGGCGAGTACAATCATCTGGCGTCTATTGTTTGCTTGTGTGTTCCCCTGTCTGTGCCGCTCCAGCGAGTACAATCATCCGGCGTCTATTGTTTGCTTGTGTGTTCCACTGTCTGTGCCGGTCGGGCGAGTACAATCATCCGGCGTCTATTGTTTGCTTGTGTGTTCCCCTGTCTGTGCCGCTCCAGCGAGTACAATCATCCGGCGTCTATTGTTTGCTTGTGTGTTCCACTGTCTGTGCCGGTCGGGCGAGTACAATAATCTGGCGTCTATTGTTTGCTTGTGTGTTCCCCTGTCTGTACCGCTCCAGCGAGTACAATCATCCGGCGTCTATTATTTGCTTGTGCATTCCTCTGTGCCGGTCCGGTGAGTACAGGGTGCGCCATTTCTATGGATACATCGTAATAAAATGGGAATGGTCGGTGATAACTTCCTGTTTGTGGCACATTAGTATTTGTGAGGGGGGAAACTTTTCAAGATGGGTGGTGACCATGGCGGCCATTTTGAAGTCGGCCATTTTGAATCCCACTTTAGTTTTTTCAATAGGAAGAGGGTCATGTGACACATCAAACTTATTGGGAATTTCACAAGAAAAACAATGATGTGTTTGGTTTTACTGTAACTTTTTTCTTTCATGAGTTATTTAATAGTTTCTGACCACTTATAAAATGTGTTCAATGTGCTGCCCATTGTGTTGGATTGTCAATGCCACCCTCTTCTCTATATACTACTATATACACCGCAGGAGAAAGGCTAGCACAGGCTTCCAGTATACACTGCTATATACTACTATATACACCGCAGGAGAAATGCTAGCACAGGCTTCCAGTATACACTGCTATACACTACTATATACACCGCAGGAGAAATGCTAGCACAGGCTTCCAGTATCCGTATACACTGCTATATACTACTATATACACCGCAGGAGAAATGCCAGCACAGGCTTCCAGTATCTGTATACACTGCTATATACTACTATATACACCGCAGGAGAAATGCTAGCACAGGCTTCCAATATCCGTATACACTGCTATATACTACTATATACACCGCAGGAGAAATGCCAGCACAGGCTTCCAATATCTGTATACACTGCTATATACTAATATATACACCGCAGGAGAAATGCTAGCACAGGCTTCCAGTATACACTGCTATACACTACTATATACACCGCAGGAGAAATGCTAGCACAGGCTTCCAGTATCCGTATACACTGCTATATACTACTATATACACCGCAGGAGAAATGCCAGCACAGGCTTCCAGTATCTGTATACACTGCTATATACTACTATATACACCGCAGGAGAAATGCTAGCACAGGCTTCCAATATCCGTATACACTGCTATATACTACTATATACACCGCAGGAGAAATGCTAGCACAGGCCTCCAGAATCCGTAGTTTCAGGTGCTGCACATCTCGTATCTTCACAGCATAGACAATTACCTTCAGATGACCCCAAAGATAAAAGTCTAAGGGGGTCAGATTGGGAGACCTTGGGGGCCATTCAACTGGCCCACGACGACCAATCCACTTTCCAGGAAACTGTTCATCTAGGAATGCTCGGACCTGACACATCATAATGTGGTGGTCGCCATCTTGCTGGAAAAACTCAGGGAACGTGCAGCTTCAGTGCATAAAGAGGGAAACATCATCATCATGGAGCAATGTCACATATCCAGTGGCCTTGAGGTTTCCATTGATGAAGAATGGCCCCACTATCTTTGTACCCCATATGACGCACCATACCATCAATGTTTGTGTTCCCACAGTCTTGGAGGGATCTATCCAATGTGGGTTAGTGTCAGACCAATAGCGCTGGTTTTGTTTGGTAACTTCACCATTCACATAAAAGTTTCCTCATCACTGAACAAAATCTTCTGCGTAACCTGAGGGGCCTGGTCACATTTTTGTTTTGCCCATTCTGCCAATTCAGGGCCGATCTGGGTCATCCTCGTTGAGATGCTGCAGTAGCTGGAATTTGTAAGGTGCCATTTGTGAGTAGCTAATATCCGCCGAAGGAATGTCCGACTAATGCCTCTCTCCAGTGACATGCGGTGAGTGCTACGCTGTGGGCTCTTGCTGGATGAAGCGAGGACAGCCACTGATGTTTCTTCATTAGTGACAGATTTCATGCGTCCACATTTTGGCAAATCCAACACTGAACCAGTTTCATGAAACTTAATAAGCAGTTTGCTAACTAGCATGGGAGATGGGTGGTCTCGTAGGGTGTCTTGCATTGAAATCTGCTGCAATGACCCAGTTACTGCGTTCACCAGACATCAACACAATTTCTACCTGCTCCTCACGTGTTAATCTCAACAACATGTCAATGGCTGTAAACAAAGAGAAACTTGTAAATAACTCATGAAATAATAAAGTTACGTTAAAACCAAGCACATCATTGTTTTTCTTGTGACGTTCCCAATAAGTTTGATGTGTTACATGACCCTCTTCCTATTGAAGTAACAAAAGTTGGATTAAAAATGGCCAACTTCAAAATGGCCGCCATGGTCAACACCCATCTTGAAAAGTTTCCCCCCTCACATATATTAATGTGCCACAAACAGGAAGTTATCACCAACCGTTCCCATGTTATTACGGTGTATCCATAGAAATGGCGCACCCTGTACAATGATCCAACATCTATTGTTTGTTTGTGGGTTCCCCTGTCTTTGCCGGTCCGGCAAGTACAATCCTCCGGCATCCAAACTGAGACCCCGGATTATTGTGAACGGTCCCATTCAAATGAATAGGAGGCCTAAGGCTAAGTTTAGTGGCCCAAAAAAACGCAAGAAAAAAACGTCAGAAAAAAAACGCCACAGTATTTTCCTATGTTTGGAATGTTTTTCTTTGCATTTCTTCTGGCGTTTTCTTGCATTTCAGTGGAAATTGCATTCTTTGCCCCTTTGGCTTTTTTTTTTTTTTTTGGTACCCAAAATTAGTTGGGTACCAAAAAAAAAAAAAAAAAAAGATGCAGTAGTGATGAAAAAAAAAATGTATTTAACAAAATTTATATTTTTTATAATGACATTTTTATTAATTTTTAATAAAGTGTGTATGTGTGGTTCACTTATTTTTCCTCTATTTTTTTTTTGTAATACTACTACTCCCAGCATAGAACAGACAGTTCCATGATGTGAGTAGTAGTACCTGTACTAATAGACATATCGCCCCAGGTGTCACTCCTGACACCTGATGTGATTGTCCATAATATAGCAGAGATGCGGAGCGGCTTTATACAGTGCTCACATCTCTGCTCTGTACTCTGGCCAGTGATCTGAATAGAACATCACTCATTCATATTTTCCGCCCACAGTGGTGATTGGCCGGATGGAGGCAGCCAATCACAGCTCTCTGCGGGAAATATGAATAGGTGTATATATTCGGCAGTGCAAGGGACCATAGAAGAGCGGCCACCAGCATCTATATATTATACAGGAGGATCGCAACAGCCCCGGGGCGATCTGTCAATTAGTGCAGGTACTACTACTCCCATCATGGAACAGTGTGTTCCATGCTGAGAGTAGTAGTACTACTTAAAAAAAATAACAAAATTAAGAAAAAAAGTGAAAAACACACACACACTACATTTTTATCATTGACGGCTACATTTTTAGGTCCCCGCCCGCCCACATAAATGGATCCCTGTTTTAAAAATTAATAAACATTGAGTTATAAAAGAGAAATTTAGTTAGATACAATTTTTTCCATCACTACTGTTTCTTTTTTTTTTTTTTAATGGTACCCTACGAAATTTTCTTAAAAAAAGGTATCTCCATCACTTTTTTGGATCGCTAAAGTCCAAAAAAAGAATAAAAACAGCCAAAGTTAAAACCCACATGGCGTTTGTCTTCGTGTTTTTTTTCACTCCCATAGACTTCTATGGGAGAAAAACGCCACGATTTCAGGGGAAAAAACACCATAGGCTCAACATGCTGCGACTTTGCAAAACCGGCAAGGAGCTAAAAAAGAGTGAAAAAATTGCAAAAGGATTAAAAAAAATGCTAAACTGAAAAACTCCAAGAGGAAAAAGAATTTTGTGATCTCTTTGGCCATGCAACAGATTTGGCGTTTTTCTCTGCATCCCCCCCCCCCCCCCAAAAAAAAAAAATATATAAAAAATACAAGTGAAAACTTAGCCTAAGAGAGAATTCATGATTAACTCCTGAGGCTGAAACCTATATTATCTCTCACAGCTGAGGGTTTGATACAATTGTATGCAGCCTAGAGAATACACTGTGAGCCTGGATTCAGACCAATACATTTACCTGACACGTTGTATCACAGTCAGGACAGAGAGATCGCTGCTAATAATGTGTCACCTCTCATAGGATTGTCTACACTAGATATAATTGTAACAAACCCTCTGCTGTGATAGGTCAGTCTGGATAACACATTCACTAGTAGAAGGCAGAGTCCATGAGATTAAAAGTATATTAGAAAGTTTCAGAACAATAACTCAGGGACGTTTTTACTATATGTCAGTGATTCCTAACCAACTTAGATCTGGGACCATGGAAAATGGGGGTCCATCCTAAACTTATCCTGAGAATGGGGGTCCATCCTAAACTTATCCTGAGAATGGGGGGTCCATCCTAAACTTATCCTGAGAATGGGGGGGCCATCCTAAACTTATCCTGAGAATGGGGGGTCCATCCTAAACTTATCCTGAGAATGGGGGTCCATCCTAAACTTATCCTGAGAATGGGGGTCCATCCTAAACTTATCCTGAGAATGGGGGGGCCATCCTAAACTTATCCTGAGAATGGGGGGTCCATCCTAAACTTATCCTGAGGATGGGGGGTCCATCCTAAACTTATCCTGAGAATGGGGGGGCATCCTAAACTTATCCTGAGAATGGGGGTCCATCCTAAACTTATCCTGAGAATGGGGGTCCATCCTAAACTTATCCTGAGAATGGGGATCCATCCTAAACTTATCCTGAGAATGGGGGTCCATCCTAAACTTATCCTGAGAATGGGGGTCCATCCTAAACTTATCCTGAGAATGGGGGTCCATCCTAAACTTATCCTGAGAATGGGGGTCCATCCTAAACTTATCCTGAGAATGGGGGTCCATCCTAAACATATCCTGAGAATGGGGGTCCATCCTAAACTTATCCTGAGAATGGGGGTCCATCCTAAACTTATCCTGAGAATGGGGGTCCATCCTAAACTTATCCTGAGAATGGGGGTCCATCCCACACCTATCCCAAGAACGGGGGTCCATACCACACCTATCTTGTCCCCATTCACCCGCACCATAAACTGACCCCCCACATCCCACGTAGGC